>NC_084534.1:3884470-3996970 GCF_024500275.1 Phycodurus eques | reverse complement strand
CTATTTAGGCCAACTTGTAACAATGGATGGAAATACAAGCACTGAAGTTGAACGCCGCAAAAAAGCTTGCCCGGCAGGCTTATGGAAGGCTTAGTGTTATATTCAAGAACAATCTTCCCATTTGCTTGAAAAGAAAAGTTTTCGATCAATGTATTTTACCAGACCCCACTTACGGTAGTGGAACTTGGGACTACAAATGCCAAAGTTACACAAAGACTATGTGTAACCCAAAGGAACGTGGAATGCCACATGTTGAAAATAAGCATTCGCGACAAGAAAAGATGCAGTCGGATAAGACGGCAGACGCGAGTTACCGACGTCATTAAAAAAATAAAAAGCCCTGAATGGAAATGGGCAGGCCACGTTGCCCGAAGAGCTGACAAAAGGTGGACCACTGAAACTATCAATTGGATACCACTGGACACAAAGCGACCACGGCGAAGACCTAAAAGTAGATGGATCGATGAAATCATGAAATACACTGGCAACAAATTGCAAAATGTCGTAGTAGTTGAAAACGTGACGAGGCCATCCTGTAGTGGATAGATAATGGCTGCTGATGATGATTATATATATTAATATATATATATATATATATATATATATATATATATATAAACTGATAATGATTACCTTACCAAAATCTTTTCTGTGGTCCTTGTATTTCATATACATCTATACATACAATATGTATATGAATGCATTAACATTTTGCCAGGGTATATCCTATATATCTAAAACGTATGAGCACAACTGTACGTAGACAGGCAGACAGGCAGACAGACAGACAGACAGACAGACAGATAGACAGATAGACAGATAGATAGATAGATAGTCAGCTAGTCATGTTCGGCTGTTTTCTCCTCACCTGGTTTCAGATTGCTGTTGAAATAGAAAATGACCATAAGGAAGCATCCTAGACTTAGAGCGAAAAGCATTCGAATGATTTTAGGCTTCCTCATCCTGAGTCCTCAGGAGGAGACCGAGTTGCCGACCGATTCCTGTCGGGGTTCATGCGAAGAGATGTGTTTTTTAAATTTTTTTTTTTTTTGGTTCAGACTGGGTGTTCACTTTAGCACGGGTATCCGTCTTTCCGACCTTTGCTGCTCTTTAGCTTCCAACACATCCTCGCCCTGTCCAGTTCTGACGACGCGGGGTCAGCAGCGCAGGTTGCTCCGGTACCGAAGCCCGTGCGAGGAAAAAAGGCTCCCTGACTCGAGTGTCACAGCATTGGAGGCATTTTATTCAAAGGACTTTAGACACCCGTGTGGCTTCTTTCCAAAGGGTCCGTGCCCAGTTAACCCTTCCCTCGCCGCGTGGCCGGCTTGAGCGGTGTTGAACCTTTCGAAGTAAAAGGCGCACATGAGCGTCGATGCCACCAAATGGTGACGTCATTTGTAAATGAATGATCCTTCATGATTTGGAGGGGCCGGAGTCGATCCTCATAAACACTGGTTGGATTCTAAAGATTATATTTCATCGCTCGTCTGGGACTGTACAAAATTAAAATAAAACTGTGAGATTTTTCCGCCTTGTGTACGCACACATTATTGTATACCTTGCCAATAATTGTGCGGTAGTGACAATGTTTTTCTCGGAATTAAAATAGTTTTCTTTTTCCACAAGACGCCATTGTGCGCTTTTATTTCGAAACTGAGGTTGAACATATTCGTTTTCCGGTGACAGAGTTTGAACCGTAGACAAAAGATTATTGGACTATTCAGCGTTACTTAGCATGTGACTGCTCAATTCATGTGTATGACGTATTTTTCATTCATTTTTGGATGATTCATTTTAATGTATCATTCAAATTAGAGGGGAAAGAAAATAGACGGTACGAAAAAGAAAAGTCCCTCTAAACTTTTGACTGAACCGCAAGGACTGAAAATCATACATAATAATATTTTTCCTTTTTGCTGCTTTTTTTTTTTTTTTTGAGAACATGGGCATCTCTGGCGATTTGGTAAAAGTACTTGAACCTGTAGTAGCATATCGCATCTGACAATTTTCCTCGCATACAATCATACAAGAAGTAATTAACGTTGTTTGTAATCTCACATGGCAAGCTGTGTGTACTTTGTGTATGTTCTTATGATATGTTATATTTATATTTTAACGTGGGCGGCACAGTGATAAAGTGGTTTATACACCTGCTTCACAGCTCAGAATCAGAATCATCTTTATTTCACTAAGTTTTTTTTCCAAAGGTTTACAAGGTTACCCTTTTTGCACAGTTTGACTTCACTTTGAAAAGATGAACAGAAAATGACTCCGAAGCTTCTCTTGAACAAGACATAATCCATCCATTTTCTGAGCCGCTTCTCCTCACTAGGGTCGCGGGCGTGCTGGAGCCTATCCCAGCTGTCATCGGGCAGGAGGCGGGGTACACCCTGAACTGGTTGCCAGCCAATCGCAGGGCACATAGAAACAAACAACCATTCGCACTCACAGTCATGCCTATGGGCAATTTAGAGTCTCCAATTAATGCATGTTTTTTGGGATGTGGGAGGAAACCGGAGTGCCCGGAGAAAACCCACGCAGGCACGGGGAGAACATGCAAACTCCACACAGGTGGGGCCGGGGATTGAACCCGGGTCCTCAGAACTGTGAGGCTGACGCTCTAACCAGTCGTCCACCGTGCCGCCCAAGACATAATCATGTTGAATAATTATTTACTGTGCTCAAGCAGGACACTACATTTATTTTATTTTGACCTGCCACTTGTCATTTACATATTTGAACAGTAACTTTAATCGCCAAATGTGTGCTTATCAAGTATTTTGACTGGAGGTTTTACAGATTGGTGGCCCAGATGGATGACGAGTAATATTTATATTTAAATGTACATTTAACATTTACATTTAAGATTTAAAAAGATTTAAAAGTTGACAAACATTGTTCTGTGCAGAAAAGTGACTGTCAGAAATTCACACCAGTTTTTTTAAACACAGTTTGATGTTAAATGTGACAAAATGTTGCTGCACTTTTCAGCGTGAGCCGCTTTACAAACGACACCCCGGGGTACAGTTCACAGGCCTACCAAACCCCGCATGAAACACATTGTATTTGGTGACAGGAAATCGAGTCACTACTTTTTTTAGAGACTCATTGCAATTCACTGGTCGAGAAACAAATTCATGGTCATAGTCCGTGGACCCCCTGGCCACCCCAAGGATTGAAGTCTAGCTCCGCCACTGACTACCATCTCTTCTCATCCGCGGATCCAGATCGGTGACTTCTTCAAACTGCCACATTAAAAAACAGTGTTTAACATATCAACAAATGTTGTGTATAAAACACGACATTATGTCTGACACGAAAGAGTTGCTTTTACTGTTCCAGCACGTAAGGTAGAAACTCGTATATAATTCACCATGTACAGGTTAAAGGTTAAAACAAAACAGGATTTGGGAAATTCGGTAACAAATGCTTCTCACATGCTCAGTGATGGTGAAGTGGTACACTACCTGACTTTGTTGCAGGCAGCGTGGGTTCTAAGCGGTGTGAAAATGGATGGATGGATGATCCCACATAGTTTTTATTTTTGGTTAGTACTGTAAGTGTATGTGAAGGGCAACTGAAATGTTATTGTCGTCCTCTTGGAGTCGCCACGGTATTCGTATTGAAAGTGTCAGTCAAATTCCCTCCTAATTCATGAAACTTAATGAATATATGTCGTTTATTCCTCCGCCAATATATTAACGTTGAATGATCCTGATCTTATTTCATTGTTTGTTATTGGTGCATCATATGCAGTCCTTTGGTCTAGTATTGAATAAAAGTAAATCAATTCACTATAAAGGCAGACTGCGCTCTGTTTAGTGTAGTTCGAGTAGTGAGACTGCAGTTTCTAAAATGTTTCGATAATATTGCGTAATAGAAAGTATAATGATGCAGACAAACCCATGCAGCAACGTTTCAAGTCCAAAGTTGATAAATGGAGATCCAGACATTTTTGAGCCACTGCTGCCCTCTGGAGCAGAAACACGATTGTTCAGCCATATTTCACCAAATAAAACATGAATTTTTAATATTCATTTGTAAAGGTTCATTTACTTCAAGAGGCTAAGGAAATATTCAAAGTACTGTGAAGCAAACAGTTTCCTAAAACAGGTGACAGGACAACAATAAAATCAACATCCTATGAATCACTTTCCCCACATAGTAAGTAAGAGAACAGCTGAGTCACATCTATATCATATTTGAAATATCAGATTAGGTTCCACAAGTGTGGCACTGCACATTGACTCATGGTGGCTACTGATAAGGAGTATATTGTAAATTGCAAGTCAGAGTGAATCAGGGATTGATTTCTCTTAACCGCAGTCTTGCCAACACACTCAAGTGTCAGCAAACTTGCTAGTTCTCAATGTGCAGGATATGCTCACAAGATCTGCTCAGAATCTTAGTGGGGTGGGACCAAGGCACAACGAGCATACCATTTGGAAGCTAGAGATTGTATGACCTGTTATGATTAAAGCTTAATGCTATAATTTGTTTGACCCCATTTGAAAAGGCAGAGGAAACGTAATAGAAATTATACAAATACGTATATTATTTTCTGCAAAAATATACAAATAAAAAAATAATAATAATTATGCCTGCATGGGTTTTCTAGGGGTACTCCGGTTTCCACCCACATCCCAAAAACATGCATGAAAGGTTAAGTGATAACTATAAATTGCCCATAGGTTTGAATGTGAGTATGAATGGTTGTTTGTATCCATGTGCCTTGCGATTGGGTGGCGACCAGTTCAGGGTGTACTCGCCTCTCGCCCAGTCAGCTCCAGCACGCCCGCGACTCTTGTAAGGATGAGTTACAGAAAATGGTTTAACAAACAAAACAAAAGTGATTTCCAGGAATTGTTTTTTTTTTTTTACATTTTCATCTCACAGTTGAAGTGTACCAAAGATAAAAATGCATTTCTCTCATCTTTTTAAGTGGGATAACTTGCACAATGGGTGGCTGACCCATACCTTGTGTGTGTGCATGCGTACACATTAATACACACACACAGTTTGCCGTGTTAAATAATTTTTTTTTTTTTGGGTGGGCCATTGGAATAACAAACACCACTGAATCAGCACATACAGGATGATGCCACTAAACTGGGCAACAGGCTAAATAAAAGAATCCCATCAAAGTGGAGGTGGTCATGGTAACCCATGCAGGTGAGACTATTGTCAGATGTGAGCATTGAATGAGGGCTTCACCAGTCCAGATGCTACAGATCACTTGTGAAGGTTGTATAGAGCCACAGGATCACATGTGCCCCAGGGTGAGCTGCAATTATTTCTGCACAGCTCTCTGATCTGGTGGACATGAATAGCAAGCTCACGTCATCAGATTATTTTTGATCCACTGTACCTGCTGTGTGTTGGAAGACATTCAAAATACCCTGCACTCATATCCCCACAAAGCGTAACTAGGTAACCGTGCAAACATAAAACATGATTTAAGAAAAAAAAAAAAAAAAACAACAAAACACTGGCAAAGATTCTTTATTTTAATTTTTTTTTCTGCAAAGGTACGCTTGAGCGTCCAGATATAAAAAAAACAAAAACAAGCCAATAGATTTAGAGACTCATCACCTAATAATGGATACATATACCTTTCAATTGGGTCCTTCACGATAAAACAGCCTTCGGTGAATTGTTCCTAATTATGTGTAATTTGTATTGGATCATTTCAAGATGTGTAATTTATATTTTATTAACACAGGAAATTAGGGCAAGGCAAATGTGTTACATACACCATCACATTGGAGGAACACCTGGACAAGCGGTTGTATACAAATATAATGTAGCAAGATGAAACAAGCATTAAATTAACCAAGTATAAACTACAGAAAATATTCAGCACATTTGCATACGTATAGGTTATATTTTTCCATTCAACTGAATGGATGCATTGACTAAATCTCGATGTAGGGGTGGGAATTGATTCTGGTGCAGCCTTTACCAATTCTAACATGCTTCGTTTTAGGTGGGGACCCTGGTTCATCAACAGTAAAGTTCAACCCTAATGTAGCTCGACTAGTTGGAGGAATTCATGGGGCTCAACGGGGAGACTTTGACAAAACTAAAGCTATAAAACACCAAGTAGTTCTAGCTGCATCCATTAAAAAATGTGCTACTTGCCCATTTGATGGCACATTGCCATCAGATTACCATTCTGGGGGTGAAAAAGGTTTTGGACGAAGGGATTGGGACACCATCAGGTACTTTTGCAGAGGGGTATCAATCCCTGCCCACCAATGCATTTTGGGTTCCAGGCAAGGACATCAATAACAGCTTAGGCACACACAAACACATCACAAGTAGTGATGTGCATACCTTTGCTCCTCACAGAAGGACACAAATAGAGCCCAGTATTTTTTCAGCAGAGTAACCCCGCTGTTCAGCAAAATGACCTCATTAAATTAGCTCAGCAAGGGTGCGCTTCCACCCTCACCTTAGCTCCCACTGAACCAAAAATGAGCATCTATATTTTTTCAGATGCTAGCCACATTGTAGAATTTTTCCTGAGAAACAACTGCCCAGTAAAGTGAACAGCTGGAGTTGAAGGTTGAGGTTCTTTGGGAGCTAAGAGACAATAGCTTGGTGGACTAGATGAGATCATTCTGCTAAACGAGCAGGGTTTAACCTCAGCAGCCAGCTTGAGCGATGTCTCCTCCTGAACTTTTGGTCACGTCCAAAGTGGTGAAGACCTGAAGGGTGGGTAGTGCGGGAATCAAGATAAAATTACTCACGACAATGTAGGTCCTGCTATTATTACATATACGCAATATCTACCGTCTTTCACAACACACTAAAAACTTGGATGACTACAAAGACCGCTGCAAATTAATACTGTATATACAAAATTACCCTTTTATTGTAGTTGCTAATTAAAATTTTAAAACATTTTGAAACTGTCACATATTGATCACGGCATGTTTTTTGTGTACTTTACTTGATGGATTTGGCTAAACTGTGATAGTTAAACTGTTATTTACTTTTCGGTAAATCAACAGAATACATGGTATTTAAGGACCTAAAAGAGTTTGGTTCAAATCCTAACAAAAGATACTGGCAAGTCAACGTCGACAAGCGAGATAAAGAAGTTGAGCTGAATAGCTTTAAAATTTAAAAGGGTGAGCGTTGTCTTTACCTCAGCACAAGTTGGATGGATGCCAATGGTGCCGTCCAGCTGCTCTTTGGTAGCACCACATTTCATGGCTGCACCAAAACCTTGGGTTACCTCTCCTGCATTGGGACCCAGGTAGTGGAAGCCAATCACTCTGTCCTATAGTAAGAAAAACAACTCAGGGAAACGGGTTTTGTTGAAAGCTTTAAGTTGGCTATGTACCTTCTAGAAATAAAGGTTCTTCAATTTTGAACTTAGTCCACCAACTGAGGCAACCTAACATTCGAGATTGCACTTTCCTGACTTTGCTTGCTATCACCTTTTTCTTCATTTGTAAAACAGGTGGATTCTGCTTCTAGCTGGCATCTGCTTGTTTGTGTTGCTAGCTAGTTCCCCTAGAAAGACTTTCTCCAGGTCGCATCTCTTAGATTCCCAAATTGTGTCTGCTGCTACTCCGCAAAGTCAGAAGGTATCTGCATCACATAATGCATAAAAGAGGTCAAGCAGAAGAATGACGAATAATCAAGGATATCCGGAGGACATGAAAACCAAAAAAAATATAAATCTGTTATAAATCTGTGAAGTACCAATACAAGCCGTTTACCATCTTATCCCAAGTTGACAGCAGGTATCATAATTTCTCGTGTATAATGCGCATCCCCACCAAAAGGTCAAAAATCAAATGGTGCGCATTATACATGGGTATAGGGGGAAATTCCCATTTTATATATGTATGCCGCCATCTAGGTTACGAAAAAGGTGTACACTTTCATTCAAATATGCCAGCGCCACCTAGAGGCTATGAAAAAGGTGTAGCCTACAGTTTCATTCCAATATGACAGGGGTATGTATGACTGCATACATGTACAGTTGTGCTCATAAATTTACATACCCTGGCAGAATTTGCATAATGTTTTTTTGTTTGTTTGTTTTAAATATGACTAATGACTGAACAAAAACCATTATTAATTTATTTATGGTTATGTTTTGTTTGATGATAATGCTTTTCAAATGCTTGACAGTTTAATTTCAATCCCATTAAAATAACACTAAATGTGTTTCACCTGACCCTTCATGTTTTCTTTCAACAATTTTACCCATCTTACAAATTCTGCCCGGGTAACCAAACATATGAGGACAACTGTGTTTTCTCATTTACTAAATAAAAGTAGGGCTGTCAATTTCAACATAAGGGCACGTAAATTAAAAAAAGTATTACATGTTAAAATAAAGTGCTTAATTTCAGAATAATTATTTGAAAAAAAACTAACAAAATACAGATAATACTTCATGTTTTGATCATATGGGTAGAAGCAAAATCATGCATTGTAAAAATGTATTACACATAGATGGAACGGTTTTCAAGAATTTTGAGGTCAACTTTGGGGGTGCGTATTATACACGGGAAATTACGGTAATTGGAATTAATGATTCCAATAATTAGGGGCTTTGAATTTAATGTAGTAATTTCAACTGAGTAATTACAGAAAAAAACTTTGCTTTGCAAAGCAGATAAGTGATTCTGAATCGATTATGACATTTCACTGATTGATTATGAAGTTACAAGTAAAAAGTGTAAAGGCCTCTTTATACTCCCGCGGCCGACAACGCCCGCATTGCATCACCTGACCGACGAATTGTCCCGCGTGGTCCCTCCACGTAGCTTGACGCGCACACGGCAAAAATTGTTGCTGCGCGTCTAACGGCGCGGAGATCATCGCTCGTGATTAGTCACATGCTGTGATGACGTACTCAGCGTGCCACTTGGTATTACATACCATCTACGCCGCCGCCTTCTCAATCTAGGTCATTTAGGTCCATTTGTTCTAACAGACAGTGTTCCACGGTCGCCATTGTTGTTGCTTTGTTCATTGTTACTGAAAGGAAAGGAAAAACGGCTACGGGAATTGGCCAAAAAAATGCAGCGGAAACTCCACCCTGTGGTGTCCGAGCCAATACCAGCCGTAGCGACATCCCCGACGTGGAGGTGAACTGCAGTACATTTTCAAAACTGCGCGTGTGGTTTGCGCGAGTATAAAGGCAAAGTACGCGCCGGACAGCCGCAGTAACAGCGCGGTCGCCGTCCGCGCGAGTATAAAGAAGCCTCAACTCTGAAGTGCAGTGCCCATTGGCCAGTCAATGTGCTGCACACAGTACTACTACTCGTATTTTTCATTTTCAGTATTTTACACCATAAAAAAATGTAATGTCATTTACTAATGAGAGTGAGAGCAGAGCAGCAGAATTTGTACAGGGGGCGCAACTGTAGTATCTCTGGAAAAATGTGCGTCTCATTACAAAAAAGTGCATAACCATGCATGGGAACCACTGGAACAACAAAAGCCATCTGAGTAACTGACTTCTGTTGCCTCTGCAAATTAAGACTGTGAAACCATATAAATGGTTAATTGCCTCATTACTGCATATAACAACAAATTGATGTATAACCAATTTTAAAATCACAAGGATTATAGGTTGTTCAGTTACTGTAAAAAAAGGGCATTGGTAACAAAAAAAGGCTTGCAATATGTTATTGATAACATATGACAATTTGAAATTTTGGTACCGATTTTAGCTAGGATCATGGAAGTTGATGCGCATGATTTGCTTTTACAGGCCACATAAAATGTGGTGGGCATAATTTGGCCCTGAGGCCTTGAGTTTGACACAACATACCTCACTAATAGTTCAGGGAAGAAGAAAAAAAAGTCACTATCCTAACAACCTTCCCGCAACATGCTAATGTTAAATAACTACAAAGGTGTCTAAATTAAACGGCTTAAAATGCAATACTTGACAATATAAAAATGAAGAAATAAGATTTCAAACAGGTAATATGTAATGGTGCATAGATGCATACTGTAAAATCACATACGAAAATCCATTCTAGCTACGCTACTTTAAAATGAAGCTTAGAAATCAATAACGTAGATAGAAATAATACATTTTTGAGTAGTCATGAAAAATGAAGGGATTGGAGTCACTTTCTGTCATACCGTATTTAAAATCAAATTTTAAGTAATTAATATTTGTATTTCACTCCCTTTTTGACCCTGTTCAAACCTAGTTCATTGATCTCCGGCTCACAAATAATTCAGCCACTTGCACACCTTAAAAGGCAGCCTCAACTGTCTGGGTGTCCCCAAATACTGTATAATTATTAAGAGGCCTCCTCTTTAATGATTGGCCATTTAAGGGAGTCTACAGACTAAAAGCATTCTGGCACTGAAGACATCAGTTATTATTATTGTCTTTTTTTTACCCCTAAAGTCTTACATTGTCCAATTTATTGCAGATGATCTTGGCATAGCATCTGTTGTTGTCCCTGCCAGGCACAGTGAACTCCAAAGGCCAAAACAGACTGTGGTATACCTGAATAGAAAAAGACCAAGTAAAGTACATTAACAAGCAAACAAATACTAATGTACAAAGCAGTACCAGTTTAATTGATACTGATGTGAATGTGCCATATGTTACCTCAATGTTGCTCTGCCCGTACAACTCTGTGGCTGTCTCCTCAGACAGACCGCAGCAGCCGTACTCCAGTGGAGTGAAGACAGTGGTCGGAACATTGACGTAGTCACACTACAGCGACAGTTTAAGTCAAATTGTTACTGTTTTTACGTTTTTAAACAATGTGTATTTTAAGAGAGCAAGCCATTTTCAAGATTATATTGGTTAATTTGTAAAAATGAATAAATGGCAGCCCCCACGTGGGGACTGACTAACAGATTTGTGAAAACGTGAAATTGACCAAATTTGGACATAAGCTTCCACCCAATAGCTATGATATGTATAATGTATTAAAAGACGGAGCAAGTTTATTAATGTCCTGATGAAGCGGTTTAATTGAAATTCAATTTCAATTGTTTTGCGGAGCAAAACGGCAACTGCCAACTACAGCTCAAAAACTTTTAATATGGTAGAAAAGTCAATTCATTTCAGTATTCATATATAGATTCATTAAACACCTGAGCTTAATAAATGGCTACTTTCTACATTAAAAAATACTTTCATTGTTTTCTTCATTGTTTGTTAAATAATATTCTAGCTTCTAGAGATGGTGAATTTTGGGTTTTTGTTTGCGGTTAGCTATAATAAAAATTACACACACACACACACACGCACACGCACACACACACACACACACACACACACACACACACACACACACACACAGTGTCTATGGACACAAAATGAATATGCTTCATGCATCCCTGCTAATATTTGTGCATCTCAGATGCGGACCGCACATAAAACAAAATCCCTGAACCATAATTAATATATTCATCAATGGAAAAACCAAAGCGTTCACCATTTGTGTTTGTAGCTAATTTTTTAAATGGTCTTTGTGAATACGCATTGTTTTGTCTTTTGTTAAAAACATCATCTTACCCTTCAGAGGTCAATTAAGTGAGCATCCAAGGGCAAACTGTGCATGTGTTTCGCTTTTTAGCAATTGTTCTCTATTTTAACAAATCAAAGATTGTACTATTTCCTCTCTCTTGAGGTCCTTAATATGTTGTTCAATCAAAACAAACAACCAATTTCTGATGGCTGTGTACCTTGAGTGTGGCACCCGCATAAAGACGTCGTGCCAGCAACTTTCCAGCCTGGACAGCAACAGGGGTTAGCTCCCACTTGCCCTCTAAGATGTCTCCAATGGCATAGATGTGGGGGACATTAGTTTGTTCTTCATCATTGACAGGAATTTTCCCATTCCTTGAAGTTGGCAAGGAGACAGAAGGAAGGAAGAAAGAAAACAAATTTAAATGTAATGAAAAACAGTACAAGTGACAATTGGTAAAGTAATCCCCCGTTTAT
Source organism: Phycodurus eques (assembly GCF_024500275.1). Taxonomy (NCBI): domain Eukaryota; kingdom Metazoa; phylum Chordata; class Actinopteri; order Syngnathiformes; family Syngnathidae; genus Phycodurus; species Phycodurus eques. Next base: position 3,985,017 of record NC_084534.1, on the reverse strand, counting down.
CGCGGGGGTTCGATACCGGACCAGCCCCACAATAATTGAAATCTGAAGTAAGTAGTTTTTATACATATTTTAAAACTGTATGAACCTTGCCAGACTCTTATTAATCTTCCCCACACTCCTATTAACCTGTACTATAATCTTATAAACACTTTATTTACTCTTTAACACCTTTTAAACTCCTAAAGACACAGTAATGCACAGTAGTACTGTACACTATGTAGATTGTATTCCTTGTAATATGGGTTTTAATGAATTTTTGTTTTTTACAGTTTTAATATTTTAGGTTAGGAAGCATTCATTTTACCACAAAATTACAGTATACACTCAAAATCCCGCAATGTCAAATTATGTGCAACATGAATATGAAAAAAAAATCTGCAACGCAATGAATCCACAAAAGGTGAACTGTGATATAGCAAGGTGACACTGTATTCGCAGTATTTAACCTCTAATCTAAACTGTGTTGAAAGACCAACTACAGCATGATCACAATATACATTCCAAATTACATTAAGAGCCAAACTGAGGCTGTGGTAGATTTCACTCTTTTTGCTTAGGAGCTAGTGTAATAGACTGTACATGAAATAAATGGAGGGCAAAACAGTCAAGCAGTTTCATTTCTGGGACCATGATAACTCACCAAGTTTAGTAGTAATACATCAATTACTTTTGTGAGTAGATTCAGAGCAACAAGCTGATTTAGGAGAGTGGCAATGTTAACTCACAACTTGAGCAATATTGCATACTGAATAAATTTAAATTCATAGGCAAAATGTACATTTCAGATTTTTTGGTTACATTTCTTTTAGCAATATCATGATAATCCGGATCGTGATAATAGTTTCATCTCAACTAATAAAAACAGGAAGAAGTCATAATCATGCACCTCTGATTTAGTGTTATTTACCGAAAGCTACAAATAAAACACACTTAACCACCAAGGTCATGTTAGGGAGACTCTACATACAGCAGATTAAACAGAGTAGATTCAACAATGTACAGCAGAAGATCAACCTTGATAAGAACTCTGCAAGCATTCTGATTGTTTCGCAGCTTTATCTAAATGTAGTATTACTACCGTCACAAGACTAAAGCATGACTCAAAGCTCTTTTAGGCTTGCCACATGCAATCGTAATCCCTGCTGACCGCCTTGCCTGAATCAGCCAGGCATTTAAAAATGTATGCAAACAAGAGATTGTCAAAATGTACACATTTCAATAATTTGCGAAATAATGTATACTGCAGACACATAGCTTCCAATAAACAACAAATTATTTCCTGAAGACTTAGACTCTGCTGTAGATAGAACAATGAGAAACAAATGTGACAAGTCACTTATGGATAAACCAAGAACAATCACATATGCAACAATACATGACCACACCTGTTAACCAGAGGGTGTTTGGACATTTTTTATATAATTCCGCAAACATTTTCAGATTGTGATTACAATTTGATTCATGACATTGTGCAAATATAGTGAAGTGCAATAACAATGGCATTTCAGTGAAATTTTGTATTTACTTAAATATTTACAGACCAAGATAACTTTTTTTTTTTTATGATTGGCCAGCAGTTACCAAATTCAGACACAAAAATCCAACTTGTTAGTGACCGTCTTCAAAATAAAAGGACTAGCATGACCTTTGCTATTCCAACATAATGTAGTCTTATTACTCGAAAAAAAGAACGCACCCACCTCCCATCACAATACACAGAGTCATGTGACAGTGGTAACTGCTGACTCACCATGACAGTCACTCATCTTAAAGGCACAGGTCACAAAATTGTTAATGCCTCCAAAAAAAGTAGTAAAACTTACTTTGGGTTAAGTTTGACCCCTATCTTGTCCAAGCCAATCTTGTCAGTGCACGCATCTCGACCCACCGCAATTAATACCTGAGCACCAAAGAATTCTTGTTCAGGTTGATGGAAAGCCACAAGCTAGTTTACACAATCAACTGTGATGTAATTATGAAAAAAAGAAACATACATGTAGGCTTAGTAAACCATTAAAGCAGGGACACAAAAATAGTCAAGAAAAAGAATGCTGTAAAATTAGTATAATCAAGTATATCCACACAGAATTCCTTTATATGTATTCTAGGAGTGGGACTCAATAAAAATATCTAATTAATTAGAGGCTTTGTAATTACTAATTTTATTATTATAATATATACACACACACACACACTATATATATATTTTTTATATACAAGTATTCAGACTTCTATATATTTTTATATACAAGTATTCCAACCCCCTTAAATTTTTCCCTCTGTTATATTGCAGCCATTTGCTAAAATTATTCCCCCCCCCCCCCATTAGTGTACACACAAGGGGGGGGGGGGGCTCACTATATACACACAGCACCCCCATATTGACAGAAAAAAACAATTGTTGAAATTTTTCCAGATTTATTAAAAAAGAAAAACTGAAATATCACACAGCCATAAGTATTCAGACCCTTTGCTCAGTATTTAGTGGAAGCACCCTTTTGAGCGAATACAGAATGCTTTTCACACCTGGATTTGGGGATCCTCTGCCATTCCTCCTTGCAGATCTTCTCCAGTTCTGTGAGGTTGGATGGTGGTGAACGTTGGTGGACAGCAATTTTCAGGTCTCTCCAGATATGCTCAATTGGGTTTAAGTCCGTGCCATTCAAAAACAGTCACTGAGTTGTTCTGAAGCCACTCCAATATTTTAGCTGTGTGATTAGAGTCATTGTCTTGTTGGAAGGTGAACCTTCCAGGAGTCTGAGGTCCTGAGCACTCTGGAGAAGGTTTTCATCCAGGATATCCCTGTACTTGGCCGCATTCACCTTTCCTTCGATTGCAACCGGTCGTCCTGTCCCTGCAGCTGAGACCCCCCCCCCCACACAGCATGATGCTGCCACCACCATGCTTCACTGTTGGGAGTGTATTGGACAGGTGATGAGCAGTACCTGGTTTTCTCCACACATACAATTTAGAATTAAGGCCAAAAGGTTTTATCTTGGTCTCATCAGACCAGAGAATCATATTTCTCACCATCTTGTAGTCCTTTAGGTTTTTTTTTTTTTTTTAAAAAGCAAAATCCATGCAGGCTTTCATGTGTTTTGCACTGAGGAGAGTCTTCCGTCGGGCCTCTCTCCCATAAAGCCCCGACTGGTGGAAGGCCAGATGGTTGACTTTCTAGAACTTTTTCCCATCTCCTGACTGCATCTCTGGAGCTCAGACACAGTGATCTTTGGGTTCTTCTTTACCTCTCTCACCAAGGCTCTTCTCACAGATTGCTCAGTTTGGCCGGACGGCCAGCTGTAGGAAGGGTTCTGGTTGTCCCAAGCGTCTACCATTTAAGGATTGTGGAGGGCACTGTGCTCTTAGGAACTTTAAGTGCAGCAGATATTTTTTTGTAAGCTTGGCCAGATCTGTGCCTTGCCACAGTTCTGGCTGAGCTCTTCAGGCAGTTCCTTTGACCTCATGATTCCCATTTGCTCTGACATGCAGTGTGTGTTGCTCTGACATGCAGTGTGAGCTGTAAACAGGGGTGTGGCTTTCCGAATCAAGTCCAATCAGTATAATCAAACACAGCTGGACTCCAATGAAGATGTAGAACCTTCTCAAAGGTGATCAGAAGAAATGGACAGCACCCGAGTTAAATACACGAGTGTCACAGCAAAGGGTCTGAATACTTTTGGCTGTGTGATATTTCAGTTTTTCTTTTTTAATAAATCTGCAAAAATTTCAACAATTCCGTTTTTTCCCATCAATTATGGGGTTGCTGTGTGTACATAATGAAGAACAACTGTTATGTTGGCAAGATCAACATTCCCAGAGAAGGGGAATGCATGAACACTGATAATTAAGTCGTAACTTTCTTATTCCTCAATCAATTTTCATGAGGGGGACTGTTTTGTCAACACCAAAGTGTATGCTATAAACAAACAACAACAAACATAACACAAAATAAGACTATATTTAAATATATATTTTTTATGTGAAAGGAACTCCAAGTTCCCTTGTTGTAATTGTACGCCGTTTTACGCAACCGTATGCCCCACAACGTACCGGGATCATTGGTCTTTTGGTTTTCCTCCTGTGCACACACATGGACTGACGACGTTGACACCCCCAGCTTAGTGTCACAGTCGGAGCTCAAAATGGCGTGGCTTATCTAACAATACATAACTTTGCTCACGATTTGTTGGCACGTTTGTTTTAAAGGCGGCATCAAGGCACCTTTCCTAAGCATTTTGTAGAATAGAACGACCTATCCTCCAAGTACTTCCGGTTCTTGTCGTTCGGAATCCGAAGAGGGCAGAAGTGTCAAAACCCCTTTTCAAAAAACTAGAAATTGTATTTTATATTAACGACAAATTTAATTACATATCAATGCATCTAGCTGTAATTTATCAATCATACATTCAATAATTAATATATTTATTTGTTTTAACAGAGCGTCAGATTGAATTTTCGAACGAACCAAAATTAAACAGACCTCAAGTTTAAGTACTATTTTAGGACAGATTGTCCAGAACAGTATTGCATTTAAATGGTTTCTGTGTGGCAGTTGAAGTGCTTCAATGGTATGAAGGTTGCAATATTAGTCATTCGAACTGCTCTAAGTGCTAGAGGACTCTGCATCTTTTTGCACAATTGTCAAAAATGTACCGGCATTACCAGATAACTAGCAACCCTTTATTGCTCAGTGACAGTTTTTTTTTTTTTTTTTGTCAAAGTCTCCAAAGTGTTCTGTAAATTGACTGTCTGTTGTCGTACTCGAGCGGCTCCAACTACGGGAGACAAAATCCTTGTGTTTTTGGACATACTTGGCAAATAAATATGATTCTGAAAACTGCTTTTTTCATAAATTGCACAAAACCACGCTTAACGCTTCCATTGGTTGATTTTTATTTTTATTTTTTAAATAAAATTTGCCTCCCATCAGTTTAAGCAACGCTGTTTCATCCAATTCCTCCATTTTGGTAGCTGAGCTCTGATGTGTGCGCCAGTGTAATCGATTGGTGTACCAGGAAATCGTGACAAAGGTTCCGCATTGTTTGGAACACAAAATGTGATTACAATTTTTAACTAAATTTGTTTGTCGCCAATTAAACACAATGAATGCATTAATCAGAGCCCACGATTTTTCGCATAAATGCTATGTGAAAGCTGAAGACAAGAACAGGACTAACTGACTTACAGTGTTGTACTCTCCCTCAATGACCTCATCACTCTCTGTAGACTTAGCAGTCACCTTCAGCCTGCCAGGAGTGCCTGCTTCCAACTCCTCTATCTGACAGACATGAAACAGAGCCAAAGGAGGAATATAAACTTAATTTGCAGTTCTACATTTGGTTCCATTTAATTGACAGAATTATGAATGTTAATAAAAAAAAAAAAGAAAATCCCCTTACTTACATTTACAGGGACATATTTACGGATGAACTTGATGCCATGTTCCTCCATGTGCTCACCAGCACGGTCTGCCATTTCCTGGTCAAAGCCCCTCAGCAGAATAGAACGCACCATGATGGTGACATCAAGACCTAGGCCAGCAAGGAAGCCACCACATTCCAATGCTACATAAGATGCGCCAATCACCAGGGTCTTCCCAGGGCAGTATGGCAAGGAGAAGAGATCATCACTGATGGAAAAAAGATAAGGTTCATCAGGAAAATCAGCAGTGAATTGCTCTGCTGCTTCAACACAAGAGGGTTGTCAAACTGGCCATACAGGTCAGACTGGCTGGCTACATTTTTATATAAATCAGTCTTCGCAGTTACTTTTTATTTTAACATCAGTCCTTGCATTCTGAGACTCTTATCATGCGGAGGGGACCATTCAAGTAGCTCAAGCTCACATCTTACCCATTACAGTATCTTCCAATTCTGAGACAGGGTTTTTGACCAACGTTTTCCACAGGTAACACTTTGTATTTGGTTAGCTCCTTTTAGTTTCTGTTTAATTTGCATGACAAGAGACAATTTGCTCTGCGACTGTTGTCCGATACTGCTTGAAAACACACACCCAAAGTGAGAGGAAGATGGGCAAAAGAATGTTTGCACTCCACCTGTTGCAACATGTCTTTTGTTGGGAAATGAAGATTACTCAATGCAGAGAAGTGCCAGTTTGTTACAGTTGCACTGTAATAGGAAAGTACAGCGGCTGAAATAGGTATTTAACACGTCACCATTTTTCTCATTAAATGTATTTCCAAAGGTGCAATTGACATGAAAATTTCACCAGATGGTGGGACAACCCAAGTAATCCATCCATACAAAGAAAGTAGAACAAATAAGATCAGAAATTAAAGTGTGTAACGTGACATGACACACAGAAAAAAAGTATTGAACACACCAACTGGTACTTATTTCATACTTTGTACAAAAGCCTTTGTTTGCAATGACAGCTTCAAGACACCTCCTGTATGGAGAAACTAGACACGTGCATTGCTCTGGTATGATTTTGGCCCATTCCTCCTCATAAGCAGTCTTGAAGGCTCAGTGGGCTTCTTTTATAGACCTTGAGTTTCAGTTCTTTCCATATATTTTCGATTGGATTCAAGTCAGGTGACAGGCTGGGCCATTCTAGCAGTTTTTTGTCACACTTTGAAACTAATTGAGTTTCCTTGGCAGTATGTTTTGGATCATTATCCTGCTGAAATGTGCACCCTCGTTTCATTTTCATCATCCTCGTAGATTGAAGCAGATTTGTGTCAATAATGTCTTGGTACATTTGCCCATTCATCCTTCCTTCAATAATTTGAAGTTTACCAGTACCATTTGCTAAAAATCAGCCCCACAACATCATGTGGTCCCACCTCCAAACTTCAGTGTTGGTGTGGTGTGGTGTTTTTAGGGAGATGTACAGTGCCATTTCTCCTCCAAACGGAGTGACTCACTCACTGTTTTCTTTGTGACAACAGTACCTGCTAATTCCAGGTCTTTTTGAAGCTCTCTACAGATGGCCCTTGGCTCTTGGACAACTCTTCTGAATATTCTTTGCACTCCTCTGTCACAAATCTTGCGAGGAGCACCTGATCGAGGCAAATTTATGGTGGTCTATATGGGCTATATATGGGCTTTCCACTTATGCAATATGGCCCCAACCGTGCTCACTGGAACATTCAGAAGCTTAGCTATGCGCCAGAAACCAATGCCATCGTTATGTTTTGCAACAATTACTTTGCGGTGGTCTTGAGACAGCTCTTTGCTCTTACCCATCATGAGATGCGTCTTGACTCACACCTTGGCAATCAGACCTTTTTGTAGGCCACCAATTAGGACCGAACCAGCTGATATTCATTTGCACTGACAAGGGGCTGGGTTGCTGTTTGATTATTGATAGATTTTAGGTGTTGTCTTGGCTTTCCATGCCTTTTTGCACCTCCTTTTCTTCGTGTGTTCAATACTGTTTCCCTGTGTCATTTCACATTTTTACACAATTTACTGGTTATTTCTGATCTTATTTGTTCAATTTTCATTGTATGTATGATTACTTTGTTTGTTCCCAACATCTGGTGAAATCTTCAGGCCAATAGCACCTTTGGAAGTATATTCAGTGAGAAAAATGCTGACGTGTTAAATACTTATTTTAGCCGCTGTTTATATTGAATTTGGCACAAACATTTCTGTAACAGCAACTACTGCTACTATTGTTTTAAAGTACAACTTAATCTTTACACTTGCTCGATTCCTGTCTAGTTTGTGGCTATTCATCAGTGGTGTCTGGAATATGCATCATCAAGTGCCAGCCACAAGTTTTGTTCTAGACCAGAGGTGCCAAACTCAAATTCACGGTGGGTCAAAATTTTAAATTGGGACAACGTCGCGGGCCAAACTCACTGCAATGTGCATGTTTCCCTTCTCTGCAGAAATGTAGCGTTAAAGTTTATCATATGACAACAAACTTAAATTTTGCTTAAACACTGAATCTGGAATAAACAAACTAACATTGTTAACACATGAGAAATCAAATTTGCGATAAAGGCATCAGTGGTATTTGTTTGTTGTTTTGTATTTAAATGGATAACATGAATTCTTCTGTCTCTCTATCTTCTATTTAGCTCTCTCCAACTACCTCTCTTTTTGATATAACAAAACAAACCCAAAAATATAAGAATGTTCTTCAATACAAATTCAAACCTCAAACTATTAACAGTCCTTGCCTAAGAGTTTATAAAGGGCATTAAAAAAAAACAATTCAATGTTATATTCTTTGTTACAGCCACGTTGCTCCACAACTGATCGGTTAACACACTATCAAAGCATACTGGGATTTGTAATATCAGTAGCGCATGTGCTATATACTGGCGGGCCAGCTCTAATACACATTTGATATGGTCTTGCGGGCCAAATATAATTACATCGTGGGCCAAATTTGGCCCCCGGGCCGGAGTTGGACATGTAGACACTGGACCATTTCAATCTCCACAATCAGTATTTTAACAACAGAATAATTCTTCAATAATATTTGTTACAGCTGGTGTGAACAACAAATTGTATACAGTGTCTCAAGATTTGTGAAAGTCAAAGGGGTTATCATTTTGTACTTTAGGTCACACAATCACCTTTGGTATGAGGAACTGTTTGGACTAAATAAACAGCTAGTCATTATCTGCCAGAATAGCAACAGCATAATAGACAATTATGTTTGAAAACATTTATAGTTGGTAAGTATGTCCTGAGGTAAAGCCAACTCGCCCAATGTGGAGCAAATAGACAATTTCATATCACTTAGCACACAATGCTGAACTAACTGGATGGGGTATTTTGCAACAATTTATGGTCTATTGAAATATGTTTTATAACAAACAAATCTAAAATTGAACTCTCACCTTGTGATACAGTACTCTTTGTCTCCAGGAATACCCAGGTAACGTGGTCGCTCGCCTGTAGCCAAGACAAACTTCGCTGCTGTGTAAAATGTCTCCTTCCCCCGTTTGTTTACTGTCTGCATTAAAAATACAAAATCAAATACATGCTACACTGCTGTCAATGGAATGATTGCACAACGTGCAGTTTTGACGTAATCATAGATGATGAATGGCATGTAAAATAAGTTTTTAAACACCTTTTTCTTAGACAAATGATCTCCAGAAAACTAGATATAAAATGACCACGTTAAGCACCTAAGAGTTTTGAGAAATAAAATTGGGGTGATGTCCAGCCCAAGCAAGGCAAAAGGGACTTATTTCAGATTCAAATTAGAGCTAGTTTACATTTAGATGTGAACATTTGTTGGTCCAGGTTATCAATTGAGAGAGAGAGAAAAAGTTCCAGTACCATGTTAACATGAAATGTTTCATACTCGATGCATTACGAAACGCATTACCTTGATCTTGTGAGGTTCTGCAAATTCTGCGTAGGCATTGACATAGTTGACATTCTTGTCCCTCAGTGACACCCTGTAGCCCCAGTTTAGCGAGCCAATGTAGTCATTAATTGCAGTCTTCATCGTCTCCCAGTTGTGTTTGACTGGCGACAAACAAAACAAGACACTAATAATAAGTACTAATACTAGCACGACAAGAGTGCTAACACTGAACCAAGATTTACTACTGCAGTCTAGTTGGATCTCAGGCCCTTCATCACTTATGTCAATGAAATTTACTGCTTACCAGTTTCATCAAATTCCCAGCCAAACTTGCGTGCATCCTGCATGGTGGTGCCAAGCAAGGCAGTTTGATGCATCAGTTTCTTCGGAATACAGCCGACATTCACGCACGTTCCACCTAGACCTGATTACCACAGTAAGATTTCACATTATTGTTGCGTGCCAGAGCCTTGAGGTCTCAACTTGACGTTCTCGATAAAAGAATGGGGGCAATTTAAATTATTCAACATCAAAATGCATTTTGGACAATTCTATGGGTACGTTTACATGAAAACCATTAAAAGAAATGCAAAGAAATACTGATTTATTACAAGTTCAACGTACAAAATCAGACTCAAATATTGTGCCTATTTTCAGTTTCTGTAGGTGTATTTGCTATGATATTACGAGTTGTGCCGGATATTAGAGGCGCGTGTCGGGTAATGGAATGGGCGTTTCTGTAACCCGTGGATCGAGGTTTGCTTCATTTAGGGGAAAAGCCAGTAGTCTGAAGCCTTGCTGCCTGGCTGTACCACGTGACCGATTCGAGAAGCCTTTCAGAGTTTGCCGAGACGTTTGACTAATGTGATATGGTTTTGCTGTTTAGTTGGTCTGTGCTTGAACAGTGGTGCCTTGTTGCAGGGAAGATAAGGGTGTGCTGCTTAAAAGCTCCCAGTAGGGTGCTGTGGAGGCCACAGGAAACATCTGTCGGAGGTAACAGTGGCTACCAAAGCGTTGCTGTAAACTTTATGAGAAGCGAGAAGTGTTGAGACAGCGTCTGGCACCAGCGGCAAACGGCCATCATTCTGCATAGCAACGATGAAATCAATGGACCTAGGACCAATCAGACGAAGACAATTCCACACTCTCTCTTTGAAAGGTCTTGTATAAGTTTGGGGCAGGAACTAGCTTTGTTCGGACTACACAATCTCTGCTAAGGCTAAGATGGGTAGCTGCGGACCCAGAGCTCTGAAAAATGTATAGACTCCTCTGTCAGGAATAAATTGGTTGGCTTTTAACACGTCGTTATAATCGTAGTTCTTTCACAAAAACAAACAGGCTTGGAACCTCGAGAGTTAATAGGTGATTTTAAAACAGGATTCCTTTAAAAGCAATGTAAACCTTTCATGCAGTATCCATTAATTATTATATATATATATATATATTTTATTTATTTTTTTAAAATAGAGTCACTGTCACCTCAGAGTTTGGATAAAGATTGTGTGGTTTGTATAGGGTACTCGAGTTTGGAGAGTGTATACAGCATAGAGGACAGAGCTTGGAGCTAGAGATAGCGAGCAATTACAGTTTACGTCACTCCTCGGAATCAGGCTGCTGGCTGCTAACCCAGCACCCTGGTCTAATAGCCCAGCGGTTGGTACACTCTACTCTCAAGCTGGGGTATGGTGGTGGCGTGAGTTCGAAACAAGCAGGACCGTGCTGCATAAATACAGTGGGGCAAAAAATGTATTTAGTCAGCCACCAAACCAAGTTCTCCCACTTAAGAGGCCTGTAATTTCCATCATAGGTATACCTCACCTATGAGAGGAAAAAAATGAGGGAAACCCCCCCCAAAAAAAACCCTCAAAAATCCAGAAAATCACATTGCCTGATTTTTAAATAATTTATTAGCAAATTTCGGTGGAAAATAAGTATTTGGTCAATAACAAAAGTTCATGTCAATACTTTGTTAGATACCCTTTGTTGGCAATGACAGGTGTCAAAACGTTCTCTGTAAGTCTTCACAAGGTTTTCACACACTGTTGCTGGTGTTTTGGCCCATTCCTCCATGCAGATCTCTAGAGCAGTGATGTTTTGGGGCTGTCGCTGGGGAACACAGACTTTCAACTCCCTCCAAAGGTTTTCTATGGGGTTGAGATCTGGAGACTGGCTAGGCCACTCCAGGACCTTGAAATGCTTCTTACAAACCCACACCTTCGTTGCCTGGGTGGTGTGTTTGGGAATCATTGTCATGCTGAAACATGTTTCATCTTCAATGCCCTTGCTGATGGAAGGAGGTTTTCACACAAAATCTCACAATACATGGCCCCATTCATTCTTTCCTTTACTCGGATCAGTCGTCCTGGGCCCTTTGTAGAAAAAAAAAGCCCCAAAGTATGATGTTTCCACCCCCATGCTTTACAGTAGGTATGGTGTTCTTTGGATGCAACTCAGCATTCTCTCTCTTTCAAACACGACGAGTTGAGTTTTTACCAAAAAGTTCTATTTTGGTTTCATCTGACCATATGACATTCTCCCAACCCTCTTCTGGATCATCCAAATGATCGCTCGCTAACCTCAGACAGGCCTGGACATGCACTGGCTTAAGCAGGGGGACACATCTGGCACTGCAGGATTTGAGTCCCTGGCGGCATAGTGTGTTACTGATGGTAGGCTTTTGTTACTTTGGTCCCAGCTCTCTGCAGGTCATTCAATAGGTCCACCCATGTGGTTCTGTGATTTTTGCTCACCGTTCTTGTGATAATTTTGACCCCACGGGGTGAGATCTTGCATAGAGCCCCAGATCGAGGGAGATTATCAGTGGTCTTGTACGTCTTCCATTTTCTAATAATTGCTTCCACAGTTGATTTCTTCACACCAAGCGGTGGTTATATGTGGTTATTATACAGCTGCCTCTGATTATCCACAACATGTGCACATGAAGCATCACGAAATAAACCATTACTTGAACCAATGACTTAAGTGTTACGTACGATGCTTCATGAAGCTTCATCTTGTCATCACTAATATTTCCACTCAATACTTTGGTCCACATACTAGACCCAACCACATCTTAGTAGAAATATCATACCCCAAGTGGTTCCTTTTGGTGTGGGAACAACGAAGTCCAAAACCATGACTTTTTTCCCCAAAGTTGCAGCTTCCTTAAAAAGACAAAGTAAAATAAATGTTTAAGAATTACATTGGAAGCTGTAGTTCCACTCTGAGCCAATCATAAATGTGAACAATAAAACTGACACTGACATGTTACAACAGGTCACTGTGTTGTAATTAAACTTATCACCTTTGAACAGGAGAGTCCTCCAGATCCTCCGCCAATGACAATAAGATCATAGTCAAAGGTTTCAAACGCTCCATTCAGTAGCTGATGCAGACTGCCATCTTTATGGGCCTAACGGACACATAAGCACAGTTAATACATACATATTTTGGGCAATTTGCACAACCACTTTTCCAATTTATTAATTATAATCCCAGTTAGGGACAAAGTATATTTTCTGATTAGCCTTGTGCTTTTTGTACAGGATTTTATTTTGTCAGTTATTCACAGCCCTTCTCAATGCCTTGACTCTGGTTGGTTTGTTGTTCGTAACAGTCATCATAATCATGTTTATTAAAAACTTGTTTTATCATGACAAATTGATCAAAACCCCTTACATTGAGAATTCAGATTTGCACCCTTAAATGTAAACTCTGAGAACACCTCTTGTGCCTGTTCTGTCCAGTCATTGCTATTAAAAGGCAGTCCAACGAGATATTTTTTTTTCTTTCAATAAATGAAACTAAGATGAATTAAGAAGCACATGCTGCTTTGTCATAACACAAGACAACAGCGCCATGTGTTCTAGAGAAAAATGAGTCCTGCAATTAATGGCGGTGACGACTACTTGTAATGCAGTTGAGCAAGAGCTCTCGCTCATCATCTTTTGTGGATCATAAAGTGCTTGTCAATATAGTCATGGGTAATGTCTCGTAAAAATAAAAAACAGATCCATTCAACCATTTTAGATGAATACTATATTGTGGAGACTCTAAATTGCCCGTAGGTGTGAATGTGAGTGCGAATGGTTTGTTTGTTTGTATGTGCCCTGCGATTGGCTGGCAACCAGTTCAGAGTGTACCCCGCCTCCTGCCCGATGATAGCTGGGATAGGCTCCTGCACGCCCGCAACCCTAGTGAGGAGAAGTGGCTCAGAAAAGGAATGGATGGACTATATTGTGGAGGAAGAAGAAAGCCTCAATGCAACCATTAAAAATATGTATTAAGGATGCAACAATACATAGGATGAAACTGATATTGAACCATTCGATACAGTGGTCTCTGTCCGGTATGCACTGTTGAACAATATGCAATTTTATATTTACTGTAAAAAACCTCTGATGGTGAGAATCTGTGCCAGACTACTCATTGTGGAGTGCAGACCCACTAAATTGCCCTTTCCACATTCATTCAGACCAAGCTGATGACACAGAACATGGCTAATGCCTTTAAATGTACCTGAAAACAAAGCTCCTCCACCACCTTTCAGATCTGGCATTTGGAACTACTTTAGTTTTCCTTTTAAGTATGACCCTGATGGGAAGCACGTTGCAGACAAAAGTACAACGGTATGTTGCAAGTCTTACACAATGCTAAACCACAGTGGAAATACAACAATCACAATAACACACTTACGCCAATGCCACTTCAATGCGAAAACAGGTGGAACCGGACAAAAACAAAAAGCAGGCGTGCTACAAACTTTACAGTGCAAACACAAAAACAGCATACTTCACACTCACAGTTCAAACTTCACAGCAGAAAATGCATCAGGAGTAGCAGCATCAGACATTTTTCTTTTTTCTGCATTCTTACAGAATCGTACACCATAAAACAGTGGTTCTAAAATTACTTTCATGTCAAGGCTTGGGTGTGTATGTTTAATATTCTGCCAAGAATAGAAAACAGACCAGTGACCCCCAAATGATACAGTATTTTATTTGATTGATACTGTGTTGTTATAATGTTTCAAAACATAGGTAGCCATTTCTTTTTAAAACACACTACTGCTAGGCCTGTCACGATAACAATAATGTACACGATTTTTAAAGACGATATACTGTCCCAAAAGCTATCACGATAAATGTGCTTTTTTAATGCCCCTGAAATCATGAAAAATAAGGCCAGTCCTTATTTTTTATTATTTTATTTTGTTGCTTTTAAGTCATTATTGTTGTTATTCAAATGTGCTTGTTTCTATATTAAATTGTTTTTCATCATTTCGATATAGATCCCCTGGGTCTGAAAAAAAAGAAAAGAGCTGCAAGACCAGCCTGGTTCACCTGGAGCCTTCTATTCCAATTACAACCCCAATTCCAATGAAGTTGGGATGTTGTGTTAAACATTAATAAAAACAGAATATGATGATTTGCAAATCATGTTCAACCTCTATTTAATTGAATAGACTACAAAGACAAGATATTTAATGTTCAAACTGCTAAATTTTGTTTTTAGCAAATGATCATTAATTTTATGGCTACAACACGTTCCACAAAGGCTGGGACAGGGTCATGATTAGCACTGCGTTACATCACCTTTTCTTTTAGCAACATTCAATAAATGTTTGGGAACCGAGGACACTAATTGTTGAAGCTTTGTAGGTGGAATTCTTTCCCATTCTTGCTTGATGTACAGCTTCAGCTGTTCAACAGTCCGGGGTCCCCGTTGTCGTATTTTATGTTTCATAATGCACCACACATTTTCAATGGGAGACAGGTCTGGACTGCAGGCAGGCCAGTCTAGTACCTGCAATCTTTTACTACGAAGCCACGCTGTTGTAACAGAATGTGGTTTGGCATTGTCTTGCTGAAATAAGCAGGGGTGTCCATGAAAAAGACGTTGCTTGGATGGCAGCATATGTTTCTCCAAAACCTGTATGTACCTTTCAGCATTAATGGTGCCTTCATAAATGTGTAAGTTACCCATCCCATTGGCACTAACACAGCTCCATACCATCACAGATACTGGCTTTTAAACTTTGCGTCAATAACAGTCCAGATTGTTCTTTTCCCTCTTTGGCCCGGAGGACATGACGTCCACAATTTCCAAAAACAATTTGAAATGTGGACTCGTCAGACGACAGAACACTTTTCCACTTAACATCAGTCCATCTTAGATGAGCTCAGGCCCAGAGAAGCCGGCGGCGTTTATGGGTGTTGTTGATAAATGGCTTTTGCTTTGCATAGTAGAGTTTCAATTTGCACTTATGGATGTAGCGCCGAACGGTATTTACTGACATTGGTTTTCTGAAGTGTTCCTGATCTCATGTAGTGATATCCTTTACACATTGCCGTCGGTTTTTGATGCAGTGCCACCTGCGGGATCGAAGGTCACGGGTATTCAATGTTGGTTTTCGCCCTTGCCTCTTACATGCAGTGGTTTCTCCAGATTCTTTGAACCTTTTGATGATATTATGGACCGTAGATGATGAAATCCCTAAATTCCTTGCAATCGTACGTTGAGGAACATTGTCCTTAAACTGTTCGACTATTTTCTCACGCACTTGTACACAAAGCGGTGAACCTCGCCCCATCTTCGCTTTTGAATGACTGGGTAGAAAAGGAGCTTCGCTGAATTGCTCAATCATGGCACCCACCTGTTCCCAATTAGGCTGTTCACCTGTGGGATGTTCCAAACAGGTGTTTGATGAGCATTCCTCAACTTTCTCAGTCTTTTTTGCCCCGTCCCATCTTTTTTAGAACGCGTTACAGCCATAAAATTCTAAATTAATCATTATTTGCTAAAAACAAAGTTTATCAGTTTGAACCTTAAATATCTTGTCTTTGTAGTGTATTCAATTAAATCTAGGGTGAACATGATTTGCAAATCATTGTATTCTGTTTTTATTTATGTTTACAACTTCATTGGAATTGGGGTTGTATAATCGCTTTAGAAGCCCAAACCAAATGAAAATGCTCCATATAAACACCTCAATTGCAATAAGCAGGCCAAATCCAAATGGTATTACATTCGGTTTCACAGGGGTGGAATATTCCTTTTGCCAAACCGATCAGAAGTAAATTTTCTCAATGTATCCCCATGTTTTGTAAATGCGCAGTGACATCGTTTACGTACAGCGTAAATATGGTGGCTCCCGACGAAGCTCGTACGTCACGGAGCTCTTGTTTTTAACTGCTTATCAGTTTTTAATCAAGCACACTCCCAACTACTGTGCTGAACAGACGAAGGACCTTCATCTTGATGAATGAAGTGATGTTCACAACGAAGTGCGCATGTCTCAAGGCTGTTCCAATTAAATGTAGTGCACATCATGTATACACCCCGATCAGAATAGATCAGCTCACATTTGAACAGTTGACCAGAGATCTCCTATCGGAATGATTTCAATTGCAATGACAAAAAAAAGTCTCCATGTATACGCGGCTGTGTGGTTGGTCCGCTGAAGATAAGCCTTTCACCTGTTAATCAAATGTACGTTGACAATTGCTGTAGTCAACTATTGGCTGAATAATGTGTGCCACTGAGGTTATGCTTAAAAAACAATTAGCGTTCCTGTGTGTGTTATTTGGGGACTAACACACAGAACAACTCTGAACGAAGCGCTGATGTTTTAAAACAACATCGCCGCTGTGGAGCGAGCCGTTTAGCTCATTAACTAGTTAGCTAGTCGTTAGCTCGCGAACACAAAAAAAACAGTTCACATTCCCTCAAGTGTCTCAGTTGTGTGAATCTTCGCGCTACACATGGAGCAGGGCTGTAGAGTATTGGACGGAGTTTGAGTCCGGAAAAACTACAGTGTCCATTTTAGTTAAGCGTTAAATTGATATAGTAATTGTCATGACAGGCCTATCTACAACTAAAAATGTAGTTCTGTATCAAATGAATTTAATTATTTTCACAAGGTGCTGTTTTTTCTTTCATATAATTCAAACTTCCAAGTATGCACAGCAAAAAAATGGCAGGTATAGCTGAACCAAATACATTTAATTTAATGTTTAAAAATTCAATAAACTTCTGGTTAAAAAAGGTGTATTATACATACAACATACATTTCTTTCTTTGTATTGAGAAAATATGGAACCGTGACACTTAAGTATCAAATTGAATTGTGAAATGCATCTTTTCAACCATAATATGTATATAAAATATATTTGCATCATTGCAGATGCTTACCTGCATTGTCTTGTCACAGCCACCAACATGTGTTTTGTTGATAAAGACATTAGGAACAGTCTTCTGTCCAGTCATCTCATGTAACATCTCCAGATAATTAGTTCCATCCTCTGGATACAGTGTATAAACAAAATATGTTTCTTGCATATCAATTCACTTTCACATCAACTTCTGGCCGTATAAAAAATAAAAGGTTGCACTAAATAAAATTGATGTTACCAATGGAGCAAGATCAATTTTCCAAAGCCATGAAGTGTTTCGTTTAAAAATAAATAAATACATTTTTTTAAAACTGGGGGGGGTTGTAATTGTCCAATTATCTGCCGATGTTGAGCAAAACGATCTTTCACCTAAAAATTTACGCTAAACTGTCTTAATAATGTGTCGTGTTCGTTTTGTCTCCTGATTGATTACAGTTTTCTCACTTTCATAGCCATTCATGTAAAAAATAAAAACATTGTGCCAGGTGATAGTGGAACTTAGTCTAATGACGTCTAAATTAATCAACATCTAAGAATGCTACAACGACGTCGAGAAAATAACAGCAGGTGAAAAAAAGGTTGTGAGCCTAAGCATCACCATTTATCACGTTTCTATTGTTAGACGGCTGAAAATATAAAATTCCCTTAAATATAAAATGCACTTGAAGACAATATGCTCGCCCCTTATATTGTACGGCTCGCAGCAGCAGTGCTAGAGATGCTGAGTCATTGTAGGGCTCTGTAAGAGGAAATAGATCTTACCGATGAGATCCAGCTCCACCACATTGCACTCCACTTTGAGCTCCTTGAACAAGTCTTTGACCTGGAGGCACAAATACACTCAGTATACAGTAACACAATCTAATCATTACAGTAATGCCATTAACCACAAGGCGTTTGAGATAACTTTGGCGGTACAAGCTAGCTCGAGATATGAATGTTCCCATTCGAGGAAGATGTGACTTCATGATGGGCTTCAGGCTATAGGGCTCCACAACATTAATTTCACTAAAGACCTATTGAAATCTACGAAATTACCCCCCCCGCCCCCAATACGATTCGGAAAAATACATTCAAGTTGCAACAAACAAAAGTTGCACTGGACATTAACGAATCGTGTGGCCAGAAATTAGACGAAGCCTGTTTACCTCGCGGGATACACGACATAATTAAGTTTTGAGCCGATAAGATAAATACCATACCGTCACACAATATGGACAATAACTTTTGCTGAAGACCACCACTTGGTTGGAATCAATAAGCGACTGTATCCGAGTTTTAAGTTCATTCTTCCCGGTTTGATTTTCGATGGGAGGCATTTTCGTCCAAGCCTTCAGTGGACGGCAGGTGTGCACGGAGGAAAAAATCAGAGACAACTGTAACTGTTTCTTTGGCTTTTCTTCAAAAGACAAACGCCAGGACCTCAGGCTGTCCTTCCAGTCATGCTATCAGCCCCAAACCGCGCCTGAATGCGCTAACGTTACTCCCAATGGTTTATAACCATATTTTCGGTGCGCTCGATTTGTGGCACTTGGTTCACCGTCTACTATAACTTCATTTTGTCAATAACCACCCCGCCCACACGGTCTATCCCTAATTAAAAACCAACGTACTTAACAAAAAAAAAAAAACGTCACCGAGTCGCATAGTAAAATGCCATAAAAGCGCGACGACGTTAAATTCCCTCTAGAAGTTCGCATAAATAAATGTGGAGTATTGTTTACGTACATATGCGTCATAAAAACAAGTTACAGGAAAGGGTCATAAAGATAATAGGACGGACAACAAAAGCACCCGTGAAAGGCAACTCGTGAATACAGTAGTTGGTATCTAGCGCCGTTTGTTGGTCAAAATA
Source organism: Phycodurus eques (assembly GCF_024500275.1). NCBI lineage: Eukaryota > Metazoa > Chordata > Actinopteri > Syngnathiformes > Syngnathidae > Phycodurus > Phycodurus eques. The sequence continues at coordinate 3,965,688 of NC_084534.1, read as the reverse complement.
CGCAACGACAAATGGCAGGTTCTGACATTTCCACTATGGAAAAATAAATACGGTATGTGAACGTAACTTTATGACATAAGTTTTAAAGGAAAAGAGACGACTGTAATTTTATCTAATTTTGGAACTATATATACATGGATGGATGGACGGATGGATGGATGGACGGATGGACGAATCCTGCAGCAAAACAACCCCACAACATGATGTTGCTACCGCGTATTTCAAAGTTGGGATGGTGTTCTCAGGCTTACAAATTTCCCCCTTTTTTCTCTATGCTCATTATGGCCAAACAGTTAAGTTTTAGTTTTGTCAGACCACTTGTGGATGTGTCTCTGAAAATTAAGGTCTTTGTCTCTGTGCATTTGTAAACTGTAATCTGTCTTTTTTATGTTTTTTTATGAAGTAATGGATTCATCCTGGCAGAGTGGCTTTGCAGCCCATGTCGGTACAGTACTCGTTTCACCGTGGAAAATAACACAACTCTTACCAGCTTCAGCCAGCATCTTCATGAGGTCTTTTGCTTTTGTTCTTGGGCTGATATCCACATTTGGGACCAAAGCATGTTCATCTGTGGGGCACAACCAGTCTCCTTCCTGAGCAGTATGATGGATGAACATTCCCATGGTGTTTATACTTGCATATAAAAGTTGATGAATATGGCACCTTCAGTTCATCTGAAAATTGCACCCAAGGATGAACCAGACTTGTGCAAGTCCACAATTCTTTTTCTTAATATCTTGGCTAATATCTTTAGACTTCACCATTATGTTAAACACAGAAGCAGTGTGTTTCAGGTGTGCCTATCATTCAAACACATCCGCAGGTCTGTTTCTAACTCAAATGTTGTCCAAGAACATACAAACTCCACACAGGCGAGACCGGATTTGAACCCTGGTCCTCAGTACTGTGAGGCAGATGTGCTAACCTGGTGTCCACCGTGCTGCCTGGCCCAAAAGAAGGAAAGGTTAAATTTGATTTCATGTCAGACAGTGAGGAAACTCGTTTATATAGTGTAGAAAAAACATCTGGTTTCAACTATAGATGGATAGATAATTTATTCATCCACAAGGGAAACTCCCAGTATTTCCCTTTCCTTTGATTTAATCGTGGAGATCTCCACGGTGAAAACAACACAACAACGCAAAGAAACGCAGACATGAGATAAAATTAAAAATATGGGGGTGGGGGGGGGGACATTTGCCTAGAATGCCTATCTTAAACATGTTTTATAGAAATACAAAAAGCAATATCTATACAAGTCATATATTCAATCGTGTATCCATCGTGCTTTTTATCTCTTTTGAAAGCTTTTGTGACCATCCGCCTGCTCTTCTTCCGTTCACCGGCCTGCGTCACTTGTGCTGAGTCAGGACGCCTCCTCATCCGACGGACGCAATCGACACACATGGTTTTCAGGTGAGTGTGAGAAGTGACGGAAAAATGAATGAATGAATGTCTGGATGCCTTATGCTTCACTACTGCAACAATGTAAACGTGCACAGTTGTTTCAACACAGTGGGACATGCAGAGACACTCCGTAATAAAATTCACGTAATCAAGACGAGACACGCGGGTGGTGATGTCAAGGAATTTACGTTGTATTCAAGTTGCTTCCCCGCGTGTGCGCGCGCACCCCACGTAATTTGCCCTTTGTTGCTCCACCTCTATCGCCTCAAGGCAGACGTACGTTTGTCTTTCAAGAGGAAGCGGACGAGAGGCGGATTGCATACCGTTGTAAAGCAAACCACAGGACCATGGCCGAGAATAAGATGGGTCCGAACTTGCAGGCCGGTGCTGGATTCCTCGCGAAAAGGGTCCAGAAGTCATTGAATCGCGCACAAGAGAAGGTGAGCTGAGTTACTGGTCGACAAATGTGTCAGTTAAGTACTTGTGTCGACGAGAAGCATCCAGGAGAGAGTAAACTACCCTCTTTTTTAACAAACGTAGCAACTGGAATACTAGCTCTTGTGTCTGGAATGTGCGATGTGATCTTTTTTTTTTTTTTTTTTTTTTTTTTTTTTTAATGCTGTCGCCTGTGGCACCAAGCGATGTGTCCTGTTAATTCTAATAATGAAACTCAAAAAAGGTTTCTGACCGCTGTCAGAACACCATGGTGGTGTTAAGTACCACACAGCTGTGTTCCAAAACACCAACCACCACTTCCTGATCGCGAACTTCCGATGCTTTCTGAACCCTACAACACTTGAGTTTGTGGGTGATTTGTTTCATACAAAACACTAACAAAGTTTTGGTGGATTATTGTGTCGCTGCTCTGGGCAGACCAAATGCTATTTTAGTGATTCAGATAAAGAGATGTCAGATGCTTTGTTTCGGGTTGAAAAGTGAAAGCCATGGGTAATGTGGGGAAACACACACCTGGCCGTTAAGGACATTGAGTTGAGATGATGCAATGAAGTGTTAGGGTATTACAAGTCATGTGACAGATCAGCTCTTTAAACCTCCTAAATTAAATATTAAAAAAAATTAAAAGATTCACATAGTATTTGTTTTATATCTGTGAAAAGACTGTGTGCTACGTCACTGTCAGAATCAATAGTGACTTAACCGGACAAATTTGATTCTGTGTGGACAGAAAATACTGCTTTTCTTGCTGAACACACCAGAGTCGATTAAAATTATACAGTGGACTGGTACATTTTACAATTGTGATAAATGGAAAGTAATGATAAATGGAAAGTACAAGGTAAAATCTGCTCAAATCTAAATGTTATCACACAGGTCCTTCAAAAACTGGGAAAAACCATGGAGACCAAGGATGAACATTTTGAGGTTTGCTCGCAGAACCTCAACAGACAACAGGTACATACAGTAAGGCTGCATGGTTTGAATGTAGTCTATTGTTACTTACTGTGAAACTTTGATTAAAGGCAATTTAGTATTTGTTCTTTCAACTTTTTAAAGTGACAGGTTACACACCATACCAGTGTCATAAGTACTGTACGTTCTTTCTCTTCTGAATGCACATCTACAAAGTCATTATGCCGAACAACAAAGTAAGGGTATACATTTTTGTTAATTAATTTGGATACCCTGGTGACAAAGTCATTAGTATGAAGAGAATGTAGTTCCTTAAAGTCTAGTGCATTTTGGAGTCACTACTTTCCATTGCGCAATGGGAAGGATGTTGAATGCTAACACGGGACAACTATTTTCACTTCACGGTGTTATATTTTAGTTCCCCACAATGAAGAAATAACAGTTTAAGACTTCTATGTATTAGTATCCTGTAGATGCGCAAATGTAAAGTTTAGAAGGTGTAGTAATTGGTCATCATGGCAAAAGTGGAGTGGGAATCTAAGCTCCTTTTCACAACACTGCTAACTGGTTAGGTGATTGACCATCCTCCTTAAGTCCAGGACAACAAATCATGGTTGACATCATAGCTAATTTCACACTCCATTTAAAGGTGCCTTTACACCAAAATTACCAGGAACCATGTACCGCGGCTGAAATAAATATTTAACACGTCACCATTTTTCTCACTGAATATATTTTGCGAGGTGCTATTGACATGAAATTCTCACCAGATGTTGGGAACAACCCAAATAATCCATACATATATGCATACAAAGGAAGTAGAACAAATAAGATCAGAAATTAAGTTGTGTGAAATGTGAAATGACAGGGAAAAAGTATTGAACACATGATGAAAGGGAGGTGCAAAAAGGCATGGAAAGCCAAGACAACACCTAAAATCAAACAACAATCCAGCCCCTTGTCAATGCAAATGAATATCAGCTGGTTCAGTCCTAATTGATGGCCTGCAAAAAGTTCTCGTTGCCAAGGTGTAATTCAAGACGCATCTCATGATGGGTAAGCGCAGAGAGCTGTCTCAAGACCATATTGTTGCAAAACATTACGATGGCTTTGGTTACAGGCGGATATCTAAGCTTCTGAATGTTCAAGTAAGCATGGTTGGGGCCATAATACGCAAGTGGAAAGCCAATCATGCCACCATAAATTTGCCTCGTTCAGGTGTCAGGTTTCTGACAGAGGAGTACAAAGAATAATCAGAAGAGTTGTCCAAGAGCCAAGGACCACCTGTGGAGAGCTTCAAAAAGACCTGGAATTAGCAGGTACTGTTGTCACAAGGAAAACGGTGAGTAATGCCACTCCGCCGCCATGGCCTGTATGCACACTCATCACGCAAGAAGACCCCAATGCTGGAAAAAAAAACATGTCAAAGCTCGTTTGAAGTTTGCTGAACAACATTTGGACAAGCCAGTTAAATACTGGGAGACTATGGTCTGATGAGAGTGAAATTGAACTGTTTGGATGCCATAATGCACACCACGTTTGGAGGAGAAATGGCACTGCACATCACCCTAAAAACCCCATACCAACAGTGAAGTTCGGAGGTAGGAACATGATTGTGTGGGGCTGCTTTTTAGCAAATGGTACTGGTAAACTTCACATAATTGAAGGAAGAATGAATGGGCAAACGTACCGAGACGTTCTTGACCAAAATCTGCGGCCATCTACGAGGATGATGAAAATGAAATGAGGGTGGACATTTCAGCAGGATAATGATCCAAAACATACTGCCAAGGAAACTCAATTGGTTTCAAAGAAAAAAAAAAATAAAGCTGGTAGAATGACTTGGCTAATCACCTGACTTTAATCCAATCAGAAATCTATGGAAAGGACTGAAACTCAAGGTCCATAAAAGAAGCCCATGGACCCTTCAATATTTGAAGACTGCTTGTGTAGAGGAATGGGTCAATATCACGCCAGAGCAATGCATGCAACTAGTTTCTCCATACAAGAGGCGTTTTGAAGCTGTCATTGCAAATCGACTTGTAAAAAGTATTAAATACAATTTGGCGTATTCAATACTTTTTCCCTGTGCCATTTCACATTACACACACACCTTAATTTCTGAGTTTATTTGTTCTACTTTCCTTGTATGTATGGGTTAGTTGGGTTGTTCTCAACATCTGGTGAAATTTTCAATAGCGCCTTTGGAAATATATGTAGTGAGTAAAATGGTGACGTGTTAAATAGTTATTTATATATCACACATTTTTATTTAAAAAAATATTTCATTGGCAAGTGCAAGGCCCCCCCAAAGTCCATGACTACTCGCAATACATATTTTTGAAATTGTTGTTTAAGATTCTTTTGTTCTTCTTTTTAGAATGTGCCTGCATAAAGTGTATTTTATTTGTAAAAAATGGTTGCATTTCTTTTTACATACTGTTCCAGTTGTGGTTCAGTCAATACTTTCAAATATTTATATTCTAAATGTATTATCAAAGTGGAGCTGTGTGATGTTATTCTGCTTGTTTTTTTCTTGTGATGGGGGAGAGGCTGATATACATAGTCTCACTGCAATGTGAGGTTAAATTACACAGACAATACTGTTATTTTGTGACGTGCAGACTTATTGACCTTGAATTTCTGAGCTCCAATAGAGCAGAGGGCCAGAAGTTTTGTAATGCAGTATGTTCTCCCTAAAAAGAATCATCTTAAGGAAGTGCTGTCTCAGCCACATATTCCGGAAGTCATGGAGTTTACTTTTTTTTTTGTCTCTGCACACAGATTGATGGGAGTAGGCTGGTTAAAGATGTAAAGACCTACTATGGTGCAGTGAAAGGCAAGTTTTTAAATAATTAAATATTTGCAGACACAATTCTTTCAACAACTTCCACTTTCAGTTGAGGGGTTAGTGAGTAAATGGGAAGTGAGCTTTTACTATTCTTGGAGCTTGCAATATATTTTGCATTGTCTGTGTTGCTTTAAAGAAAAGTGAAAACAGACTCAGCGTTTGTGAGCATGTTTAAGAAACCATTGCTTTTCTAGAGTTGTCAGCTATTACTTTTTGTATTGCAGTCAGGAAGCAACTGTTGTTTTGACCTTCTCTGTGTGGGAGTAACAGTATTGCCTCAAAGCTTGAAAACAATGCTACATTATGCACAAAGTGCTGCTGATGCAAAAAGTTGACTTTTGGAGCGCAATCTAATGTTTATTCCCACCCTATAATTCTCATTTCCACAGCTGTGCATGAGACGTCTAAGCGGCTGTCGCAGACGTTGCGAGATGTCTACGAGTCTGACTGGGATGGAGTGGAGGACCTTGCTATCATTATAGAAGTATTTTCATTAATATTTATTTTACTATCTGAAGGCAAGCCAAAATAGACATTAGGAAATGATGTCTTCATAAATTACTTTTCCTTCAATATGTCAGCAAGTTCTTGCAATTGGCGATCCAGCCAACAATATATTTTTATATTCATGGGTTTTATCAGCAAATTTGTATCATTTGTACTTTCATCTGTTTTGTGCTCTGTGTTTGAGCACTGAGATTGAATGAAATTGCATTAAATCATGCAGCTGTGAAACAAATACAGCATTGAATGTTTAGTTGTCCATTTTGGAACTCATTTAGCAGCATCCTTTTTTATCTTTGACCAACATTTTTTCTCTGAAATAATTGTTATTGTGTGTTTAAACCAGTTTATAGTAGCACTTACAGTGTGGTCGAAATTAATTCCATAATTGATCTATAATGTTTTAGAGTGAAGATTTACTGTGGAACGACTTTGAGGAGAAAATGAATGATCAGATTGTGCGCACCATGGAAAACTATACGAGCCAATTTCCAGAGGTCAAGGTATTTTGTTTTTGTCTGTGCCTGGAAAACTGTATTCAGATCCATAATTGCTTTGTGTAATCTGCCATGACAGATGGAGGAGAGGACTGGAGCGTGAATGTCTAGCATTAGTGACATTCCTGACTGTGTGTTTCAGGAAAGAGTCGCTAAACGTGGTAGAAAGCTGGTCGACTATGATTCGTCACGTCACCACCTGGAAGCGCTGCAGAGTGCCAAGAAAAAGGATGATGCTAAAATTGCTAAGGTGGTGTATTTTAGACACATTTTGATCACAGTAGCACATTCACTACGGAATATATCCTGTTTAATAGGCTGAGGAGGAGTTCAACAAAGCCCAGAATGTCTTTGAAGAGATAAATCATGAGCTGAGGGAGGAGTTGCCTGTTCTCTATCAGAGGTATGATTGACCAGCTGAGTTTCATGGTCTCTGGAAAAATATGGTGGATAAAAACTTTTTTTTGGACTATTTTCTATTCAGGCAGCTCGTCTACTGTCTGTCCGAGAAATCCAAGATAAAGATGGCATTTCATTGAAATGTTTTATGGGGAAGTGAAAATTTTACTACGTCTTCCTGTACATAGTCCAGTATTGTGAAAAAGGCCAGCACTAGCTTTGCTGTTTTGGTGACCCTTGTCACAGCAGTCATTTCGGTTTAGAAAAAACATAAATAGCAGGAAAGCTACAGTTAGCAGATTACAAAAAAAAATCTTTGCAGAAAGGTTGTGAATCTAAATAATTCAGTCCTTTAGAATTATAGACAGTTGATGGTGTTTTTAGATTTTCATACTGTGAGTACTCTTATGTTGAGTGTTCAGGAGGATGCTGCCATTAAAATACCGTAGTTACTGGAAATCTATTCTTATTGTGCACTCTTCCTCCTGTGATTGTCAATATTGGAACCAGTCCATTAGACGTAAAATAATTATTTGATCGTTGACCTACTTCTTGGAAACGCATTTTAAAAACAAAAAACATTTCATAAATATCCTAAGACACCTAGGAACTGTTTTTATATTGTAAAATGTAGAATGTCTCTTAATTTTACGTATTCTTTAAGAAATTTGGAAAGTGTTCATATGATATTGTCTTTCATTCACCCCCAAAAAAGGCATATAAATGCATACAGGTGAAGTTTTCAGAATGTGTTTTGTAACTGATGTCATGAGGATAAGCTGACTGATAGATGTATTTGTTTGTTTGTAGCCGCATTGGTTGCTATGTGACAGTGTTCCAAAACCTATCAAATCTGAGAGATGTTTTCTATAAAGAAATGAGTGTGGTAAGATCAGACACTTTTTCTAACTCTTGTTCTGAAGCAGGTAAATAAACATGTATTGATGGGAAAGATAATTTTTTTGTTCATACGCAGCTTAACAGGGATTTGTACAATGTGATGAAGAAACTAGAAAATCAACACTCTGGAAACGATTTCATCATAAAGGGTCTGAGCAGGTGATATATTGATAAGATATAAAAAAAGCTATCAGTACCCAAAGTCCAAAAAATAATTGTTCTTTATCTTTACATAGCACCACAGCGAAGTCAAAGAAGAGAAAGTCCTTGGTCATCTCAAATCCAATCCCATGCAACACAGCTTTCCCAACTGATCACATCTCCATCCATTCCTCAACCCAAAATGGGAAAAATGCTTCACCCTCCTCTCCTGATCCACAAAATCCCAGCAACTCAGGCGAAATCAGTATAGTAGAGGATAGTGGCATCCATACCAAAACTGGGCTCTCTTCAGACTCTGACCTTAGCTCCTGTGGTACCAATACACCCAGTAGGCGGTCGGTGTGTGTGAGCGAGCCCGGCGACAGGAGCACAAGTGAAAGTCTAGATGAGGTGGAGGTGGAAGCCGAACTATCAACAAATCAGTCTGATGACTTTGGTAGCCCCAAATCTGAGGTTGCAAGTCAAGAAACATCCGGCCCCTCTGATTGTGCAGGTGATGCACCAGACATTCCTGAGCAGGATGACAATGAAAGTGAAACGCCATCAGAGGAAGCCAAGACCAAAAGTGCACCAGTTCCTGCCCCTCGTGTATCATTCCGCTCTGAGAAATGTCCTCTTCTGCCCGCTAAGGAAGAACAGGAGGAGGTAGAAGGAGCATCTGACATCAAAGAGACGGCTTGGTCAGGAGATGACTGTGATAGCCACTATCCACCTGGGTTTCTCTACAAGGTAGACAAACATACACTTGGTGTTTAATGTAATACTCACCTCCACAGTATGTTGTCAATATACACTATATTGCCGAAAGTATTCGCTCACCTGCTATGACTCACATACGGATTTAAGTGACATCCCATTCCTAATTCATAGGGTTCAATCAGAATCATCTTTATTTGCCAAGTATGTCCAGAAAACACAAGGAATTTGTCTCCGATAATTGGAGCCGCTCTACGACAACAGTCAATTGACAGAGAACACTTTTGACACACAAAGACATTGACAAAAAAAAAGTCACTGCGCAATAAAGGTTTGCTAGTTATCTGGCAATGCCGGTACTTAAAAAATTTTTTTTTTTAATTTTTTTGATAATTGTGCAAAAAGATGCAGAGTCCTCTAGCACTTAGAGCTAGTGGACAATTCGTTGCTCCCAACTTTGTGGCAACTGTTTGGTTGTGGCCCCTTCCTCTTCTAACATGACCGTGCACCAATGCACAAAGCAAGGACCATAAAGACATGGATGACAGAGTCTGGTGTGGATGAACTTGATTGGCCTGCACAGAGTCCTGACACCAACCTGATAGAACACCTTTGGGATTAATTAGGGAGACTGTGAGAGCCAGGCCTTTTCGTCCAACATCAATGTGTGACCTCACAAATGTGATTCTGGAAGAATGATCAAAACTTCCCTTACACACACCATTTTTTAAATTTTGCATTTATTTATTTATTTTTCTCTTAGGAATGTTAAAGCTGTTATAGCTGTAAAAGGTGGACTGATGTCATATTAAACCCTCTTAATTAAGTAGGCGATAGTGTTCTTTAACCAGAAGAGATGTTTCAGATATAGAGAATTTAATACAGGTTAAATAAGTACTGTAAATAACGGATTTTTTTTAAAAATATTTTTGAGATTTTATCAACTGTTAATTTGGTATGGCGACAGCAGTCTTGATTGTTGACTGACGTGACCTATGTTTAACACCAGGGGGTGGCGCTAAAGAGCCATGCAGCATCTGAAGGTGGCCAACTCCAATTTGAAGAAGGAGATATAATCCTGGTGTTGGCTGACACCCAGGTCTGTTTCTAGGTCAATGTAAAATATTTTCACAAAATTTAAGAAGCAAATACACTGCAAAGCTTTTTATGGTATGATTTATTTTTGTTTGTTTATAATTTATTTTGGCGTGCTGGCCAAATTCAAATGGATGACCAGCACAAGAGTCACAAACATATCTGATAAGTGTCTGTTGATTTTTGTCTGGCAACAGGAAGGTCTGTTGAAAGGGGTCAGGGAGGAGAATTGGCAACTGCACAGAGATCTAGAAAACCATGCTGGGACTTTCTCAGAAGACTTCATTGGGCCTGTACAGGCAGAGTGAGGCAACATTCACTCCTTCCTCCCATGAGGAATTGCTGACTCACACAAACACACACATGCACATGTTCCAGTTCACATCCAAATGGTCCAAATTGTTTTGGGTGTGGAACCTGCACAAACAAATCTAAGTCCTTTGTGGATACTCACATGTTTTGATGTTGCAACTTGTGGAACAAAATGAACTGAGCGGTTGAACTGAATTTTATAGAATTTGGATAACTAAAGCTAACCTTTTAATAGTATTTTCAGTATTTTTTTTAATGAAAGTTTTTTTTTTTTTGTAATGCAGTTTGTATGTGTCAATAAAGTTGAAGAATAAAGGTCCAACGTCTTAATGCTGGTTTGTGGATGCCTACTTGCAAGCATACATGACCTTCTGAACAATCAAATGAGATCCAATAGAAAGTCTGGAATTAAAATTGTCCTTACAACGATAAACCAATAAGATGCAAATCGATACCTGTATGACACAAGTCTGCCTTTACAAAAATGACAATGACCGGGTTACATTCACATTGTCAGAAAGGTATTTATTTTACAAAATTGTTTTTGTGTGTAATTACCATTGGTGCACTGCAACAACCTACAGTGTTATAAAAATTAAATCTACAATAAACACAATTTATTACATTACCTCCCTAACAATGTCAGTCCAAATAGCATTTTTGTGAATTTAAAACTAACCACAGCTCTTGATATGGATTGGATTGTGCAGAGGGTCAAGTTTTTGCCTGTCTGTGTTTGAGATAGGAAGTCGTCGTGCCATTATTATTAAATCATTCAGTACTATATTGTTGATTTTGCATATGCTTCAGCAGAATGTTCATGACAATGACACAAATCTCAAACTGAATAGAAAAAAAAAGTTCTTGCCCGTGTTATGCTGATAATCTACACTGACAAATTTTGAGACAGACAGACATTAAAAAAAAAAAAAAAAAATTTCTGAAAAAACACTACATTCATTTATAGTTTCAGCTCCCCCAACTTTTTACAATAAGGGCTGCATACAGAAAAATAGAAGGCTGCAGGAGCCACTTTGACATAACTTTATTCAAACAGTTAAACTGATCCATCAGTGTTCCTTAGCAATTATGTATTTATATATTGGGGTGGCAGTAGATCATATGTTGGGAAACAAATTGATGGCCAGAGTTCGCTTGCAGGATTTTTTGGTAGACAGCAGAATTCATTGTTTCATTAATCACACAGGAACTTGTCCATGTCCTGAAGAAGCAAGCAGTCCCAGACCATCACCCTCCCAGCACCATGTTTGATTGCTGGCATGATAATGGTTTCACGCCACCTCTTATCGAGCTACACACCTTCCAAAAAGGAATCTTTTGTCAGTCCACAGAATCCATCCATTTTCTACCGCTTATACGAGGTCGGGTTGCGGGGGCAGCATCTTTAGCAGGGACGATCAGACTTCACTCTCCCCAGCCACTTCATCCAGCTCTTCCGGGGGGATCCCGAGGCGTTCCCAGGCCAACCGAAGGATGGAGTCTCTCCAGCGTGTCCTGGGTCGTCCCCGTGCCCGGAACACCTCACCATGGAAGCGTCCGGGAGGCATCTGAATCAGATGCCTCAGCCACCTCATCTGGCTCCTCTCGATGTGAAGGAGCAGCGGCTCTACTCTGAGATCCTCTCGGATGACCGAGCTTCTCACCCTATCTCTAAGGCAGAGCCCGGACACCCTGCGGAGGAAACACATTTCGGCCGCTTGTATCCTGGATCTTGTACTTTCGGTCACGACCCACAGCTCGTGACCATAGGTGAGGGTAGGAACGTAGATCGACCGGTAAATCGAGAGCTTCGCCTTTCGGCTTAGCTCCTCCTCCACCACAACGGATCGATACAAAGTCTGCATCACTGCAGACGCTGCACCGATCCGCCTGTCGATCTCCCGTTCCATTCTTTCCTCACTCGTGAACAAGACCCCAAGATATTTGAACTACTCCACTTGGGGCAGGATCTCATCCCCGACCTGAAGAGGGCATGCCACCCTTTTCCGACTGAGGACCATGGTCTCAGATTTGGAGGTGCTGATTCTCATCCCAGCCGCTTCACACTCGGCTGCGAACTGCTCCAGTGAGAGTTGGAGGTCACGGCTTGATGAAGCCAATAGAACCACATCATCTGCAAAAAGCAGAGATTGAATACTGAGGCCACCAAACCGGACCTCGGCTGCGCCGAGAAATTCTGTCCATAAAAGTTATGAACCGAATCGGTGACAAAGGGCAACCTTGGCGGAGTCCAACCCTCACCGGAAACGAGTCCGACTTACTGCCGGATATGTGGACCAAACTCTGACTCCGATCGTACAGGGACCGAACAGCCCGTATCAGGGGGTTCGGTACCTCATACTCCCGAAGCACCCCCCACAGGACCCCCCGAGGGACACGGTCGAACGCCTTCTCGAGTCCACAAAACACATGTAGACTGGTTGGGCAAACTCCCATGCACCCTCGAGGACCCTGCCAAGGGTGTAGAGCTGGTCCACTGTTCCACAGCCAGGACGAAAACCACACTGCTCCTCCTGAATCTGAGATTCGACTTCCTGACGGACCGTCCTCTCCAGCACCCCTGAATAGACCTTACCAGGGAGGCTGAGGAGTGTGATCCCCCTGTAGTTGGAACACACCCTCCGGTCCCCTTTCTTAAAAAGGGGGACCACCACCCCAGTCTGCCAAGTCCACAGAATATTTCTCCAAAAATCATGGGGATCATTAAGATGTTTCTTAGCAAATGTATGAGCCTCTTGTGTTTTTTTTTCAGCAGTGATTTTCACGCTGGAACTGTCCCACAGATGGGATTTTTGTCTAATATCTTTGTCTGAAAGGTATTCTTTTAAGGAATTTTTTGATTTAACAACTCTGCAAAAATCAGGCTCGTGAAAGTGAACTCTGCTTTATAGAAAGTGGTTAATCAAATCCTTGCGTCTGAGTGGTTTGGATTATTTCCCTTACAAGATAAAATTGTTTAGAAACTGCATTTTGTATCTATCTGGGTTGTCTTTGTGACATTTTAAAATTAGCTTGATAAACTTTTTGTCATATACTGCCTGCGGTTCCATTATTGTAGCCGGGAGGTAAACATTTTGTCATCTACAGCCTGCCGTTCCATTATTGTAGCCGGGAGGGCGCTTTGCGTTCTCTCTCTTCTGCCTCCTCTGTTTTCAGCACCTGTCTCCAATCAGCCATATCACCGTCGGTATATAAACCTGCCTGTTCCAGGAAATCCTCGCCGAAGTATTGCAGTTACTTTCAGAGATACCACGGCCCATTTACTCCCATAAATCACCCAATTCCTCATTCCCTTTTTGACTCCTGTGTCTCCTTGTTCCAGTGTGTATTCCCCCCCGTGTTCCTGACCCACGTAATTCCTGCCGCCAAGCCAGCCGCCTGTCCTACCACTTCCTGGCACCTGTCCACACCGCCGCCTGCCAACCCACCTAGGACCACCGCCATTACCTTTCATCAATAAACTATTCATCCTTTCACATCTGCCTCCGACTGCTCTTGGATCCAGCCACACACTATTCGTGTCATAATACAGTACAAGGCTACAAGTCAGAGGCACTGATGAACGCACTCACTCTCCAAGGAGCCCACATAGGAAAACAAGAAAAGACTTCAAGGAATCCCTACACTCCCTCACACAACAGGTATCCCTCCTTTCTGCGACGATGCCAGCTAACCCTCCACCTGTAAGCACGCCTTCCGAGCCCGCAGCCTCAGCGCCACCATGCCTCCTGTATAAAGAACTTAATGTTCCGCCGCCCGAGCCCTACTCCGGGGACCTAGGTGCATGTAGCCAGTTTCTACTCAATTGCTCACTCGTTTTCAACCTTCAACCATACAGTTATCCCACCGAACAATCCAAAGCAATGTATATCACTAACCTCCTCTGCGGCAAAGCAGCTAAATGGTCCACTTCCTTATGGTTAAACTCTTCCACTCATTCAATTCCTTTTCCGATGAACTTTGTAAAGTGTTCGATCCCCCTGTTCAGGACAAAGAAGCCACCCGTCGTCTCCGCACACTCACGCAAGGCGCTAATTCTGCAGCGGAATATTCCGTAGCGTTACGGATATTGGCGGGTGAATGTGGGTGGGGTGACGTGGCACTTCTGGGGATTTTTTTCCAATGGCCTTTCCCAGCAGTCAAGGATGAGCTAGCAGTCCGGGACGAACCCTCCTCTCTCGAGAATCTTTATCGGCCTTTCCAGCTGTCTGGATAACAGACTGAGAGAGCATACACGAGAGAGGGGGGTTCGCTCGCACAAAAACACTCCCTATCCGAGCGCTGCGACATCAGCTTCACACCTGCCTCCCACACAGTCTTCTGCCTTTCCGTCACTCCGCGTAGCCACTGAAGAGCCCATGCAAGTTGCTAAGAGACGGTTAGATCCACAGGAGCGTCAGCGTCGTATCGCCCAGCGGCTGTGTATCTACTGCGGACACCTTATTTCCTCATGTCTCCTCCGGTCAAAAGACCAGGCTCACCGCAACCTGAAGGCGTCGTCGTGAGCCAAACCTCCATCCCCTCAAGCTCTCCTTCTCGCATGACCGTTCCCGCTTGCATTATAGTTTCGGCTCTTAACACCCCCATCACTACCCGGATTGATTACGGTGCCGATGACAATTTCATCCATGAAATTCACCAGCTCCAAATTCCTCTCCAACCGCTTCCGTCTCCGATGAAGGTCACAGCCCTTGATGGTCGTATCATCTCCGCTGTTACCCACCAAACTGTGCCATTCACCTTGCTTATTTCAGGAAATCATCACGAAAACATTTCCCTTTTTGTTATCCCTTCTCCTGATACCCCATTAGTCCTTGAAATTCCCTGGCTTAAAAGAAATAACCCAACCATAGACTGGACACACTCCTTGACCTCTCTCGAGTCCCTGGAGAATATCATGATCTCTCTCCGGTATTTCGTAAAGACCTGGCCATTTCTCAACCCCCCCTCCACCTGTATGACTGTGCTATTAATCTGCTGCCGGGGGCCCATCTTCCCTCCAGCCGTCTCTACAACCTTTCCCGACCTGTGAAGACTGCTATGGAGGACTATATGCATGACTTTCTGGCTTCCGGACTTATTCGACATTCCTCTTCTCCAGTTGAGGACGGCTGCTTTTTAGTTCCAAAGAAAGACACCACTCGCCGCCCATGTATTGACATTTTGTGGTCTCAATGATATCATCGTGAAGAATAAATCTCTGCTTCCCCTCATCGACCCCTCGTTTGAACCCCTCTGTGACGCCCAGGTATTCACCAAATTGGATCTACGGAACGCCTACCACCTCAGCCGTAACCGAGAGGGGGACAAATGGAAGACCGCCTTCAATACCCCTCTCCGACACTTCGAGTATCAGCATGTATTTAGACTCCATGGTATTCCCATCGATATTGTCTCTGACAGAGGTCCTCAGTTCTCATCCCTGGTGTGGAAGGAATTCTGTGAAGCGGTGGGCACAGCAGCCAGGTTGTCATCGGGATATCATCTGCAGACCAACGGCCAGACGGAGCGGGCAAACCAATCCCTGGAATCAGCCCTCTGTTGTGTTGCCGCACGCAACCTCTCCTCCTGGAGCTCATTCCTCCCGTGGATTGAGTACGCTCACAACTCCCTCACCAGTTCCGCTACCAGTATGTCCCCATTCATGGCTTGCTATGGTTACCAACCGCCATTGTTCAAGGAGCAGGAGCGGGCAGTGGCAGTCCCCGCAGTCAAGGATCATCTCCAGCGGATCCAGGCTGTATGGAATGACGTCCGTGCGGCATTGACCCAGTCCGCCGCATGCAACAAACCGCTCGCAGACCGTCATCGCTCCCCGACGCGCTAATAGAAGGTGGGACAATCTGTCTGGCTTTCTTCTCACGACCTCCCACTTCAGACTGCATCCCGTAAGATCACTCCTCGTTTCATTGGTCCTTTCCCGATTACCAAAACCATCAATCCCACTTCTGTCCTGTTGAAGCTTCCACTGTCCTTGAAAATTCACCTAACCTTCCAAGTCTCGTTGCTTAAGCCTATCTCCCTGAGCCCTCTGGCCGAACCCCCTCCACCCACCCAGATTATTGACGACCATCCGGCGTTCACGGTGTCGAGCATCCTTGACGTGAGGCCTAGGGGGAGGGGGTTCCAATACCTAGTCAACTGGGAAGGATGTGGGCCGGAGGAGCGGTTGTGGATTTCCGGGAAACTAATACTCGATCATACCCTTTTGGACGACTTCTACGCGGCTCACCCGGAGAAGCCTGGCAGAACGCTTGGAGGCGTCCGTTGAGAGGGGGGTACTGTCATATACTGCCTGCAGTTTCATTATTGTAGCCAGGAGGGCACTTTGCGTTCTCTCTCTCACTCCCCTCCCTTCTCTGTTTTCAGCACCTGTCTCCAATCAGCCTTATCAACACCGGTATATAAACCTACCTGTTCCAGAAAATCCTCGCCGAAGTATTGCAGTTACTTTCAGTGGTACCACGGCCCATTTAACTCCCGTAAGTCACCCTATTCCTCGTTCCCTTTTTGACTCCTGTGTCTCCTTGTTCCAGTGTGTTTCCCCCCGTGTTCCTGATCCATGTAATTCCTGCCGCAATGCCAGCCGCCTGTCCTCACCACTGCCTTCCACCTGTCCACACCGCCGCCTGGCAACCCACCTAAGACCACCGCCATTACCTTTTGTCAATAAACTATTCATCCTTTCACATCTGCCTCTGACTGCTCTTGGATCCAGCCATTCTCTATTCGTGTCACTTTTGCAATAAATATACAAAAAAAATCTGAAATCAAGTCTTATGGTACCCCACCTCTTGCCCCAAATCAGACTGCAGCTCACCCGCAAACCTAATAAGGATAAGCAATACAGAAATACACACACACACAGACACACATACATTGCTAACATTATTGAATTGCTACTAAAACATTTTGTTATAGAGGGCATCTCACACAGCTGTTACATCAGAGCTATGGATGAATGACAGCCACACAATGTTTATTTGTAGCCATGTATCCCTATACCAACTGGAGGTCTTTTGGTCAAATCCAGCTGGTAAGAGACCCTCGGGTGAATCCGCGACACACTGCAGGGATTAAATTACTGTCCCACAGGAGAACTTTGTATTGCCAGAGAGTGACATCTGTGTTGCGTTATTTTTACTGCTGCAACCACAACCCGATTCTGGAAGTAACAGCTAAATCATGTTAAAAGTTGAAAAAGTTCTTACTAGATTATGTGAATACACTCACCAACATATATACAATTTGGATCATATTTAAATACATTTACAAAGCAACATGATGTCAGACAACATTGGAAGATCTTCAAATGCAGTCTGGGCTTAATAGCAGAACTGCACTAATGTACTGTTGCTATGCTGTAGTTTATTTGGACCGGCACAGCTGGGATTTTGACCTTGGAGAGGGTCTTGTTACTGTAATAGTGCTCATACGATGACAGTATTCATGTAATCGAAAAAGAAACATGATCTGTCATTTTAAAGGTTTTGGTTTAGTTTCTTGTAAAAAATCGATAACAGGCTATGCAATTATGCCCAGTGTTGGTTGTGCTTCATGAACTATTGTAACACCACTGTTTTTAGTTTGTCATTAGCCAGTATTTCTTAAATTGTGATCTTCAGTATATTTTTGGACATGTTTTGTGGCCCAGCCATTTTTGCTGTTTTGTACCTCTGCCAGATCTTGAGTATTAGACATGTCTTCAGTCATTCAGTTAGCAACTTTGGATTCTATTCCTTTTACATTTCATTCATGCATTTGAGACTTCACAGTGCCTGCAACCACCTCATTTGTGACTTTAAAAAAAAAAATTCAAATAAATCACAACAATTTGTCTATCTCTGACTTGGGATTTTCTTCCCAGAAACACAACCCAAGCCAAGTTGACACCTTGTCCAAAATTCACCCAAGTCTCATTTTGACAAATTGATTCGTTTTAGCTGTGATTTTTGTAATCTGTTCCCAGCACTTCTGGCTGTTCTTCTGGCTCAGTTCTGCTCTTGGTACCTGAGAACAGAGTTGGCAATTATTTTTGCTGAGCCCAAATGTTTCTACAAACCACTATCAATTGTTGCCTTTTGTAGCTGCCTTGTCAATATATTTTTTTTCACTTGATCTTGGAATCCAGTCAGAGATCTTGACAGGAAATGACTCAAAATAAATTCCCTTTAAACCACAAAATCAGGCTTGACTCCCAGGTTCTTGAGATTGATGGCAGTGATGAAAGTTAACCTAAATCCTAAAATAAACACAGTGAGAAACAGATATTGAAACTCTTAACTTTTCACAGACACATCACATTGACCTGTTTATCATTTAGCTGATGCACAATATAAATATATAAAATCGTGACAACTCTAACATAGGTTATTCTGTTGTGGTTTACAGTATTAGGTTATTCTGTTGTGGTTTACAGTATTGCAAATTGCATATGTAGCAAATGCAAGAATATGAGAGTTTAAGAACATGATATAAACCATTGCAAATAACTGCACTGCACCTGGTTTTCGGTTTCAGTCTTAAATTGGGTCGTTGTCATGGGCTTCGGCGGCACGGTGGCCGACTGGTTAGAGTGTCAGCCTCACAGTTCTGAGGACCCGGGTTCAATCCCCGGCCCCGCCTGTGTGGAGTTTGCATGTTCTCCCCGTGCCTGCGTGTGTTTTCTCCGGGCACTCCGGTTTCCTCCCACATCCCAAAAACATGCATTAATTGGAGACTCTAAATTGCCCGTAGGTCTGACTGTGAGTGCGAATGGTTGTTTGTTTGTATGTGCCCTGCGATTGGCTGGCAACCAGTTCAGGGTGTACCCTGCCTCCTGCCCGATGACAGCTGGGATAGGCTCCAGCACGCCCGCGACCCTAGTGAGGAGAAGCGGCTCAGAAAATGGATGGATGGATGGATGTCATGGGCTTCATGAATGATCGTTACTGTAAATGCTCATTCGTATTGCAGTTTACAATTGTGCCAGTAGATGTCAACAAAGATTGATGGGCCTAGCAGCCTAAAGTAGTTCTGACATGCAGTATTGGTATCACAGTGTGTCAGGAATTGCATGACCTCTTTAGAATATAATGTGATCATTGATTACATTTCATGCAGCTCGATGTGTAATAAGGTTGATTTTAAAAGTAATGTACTGAAGTCGGCAGCACAGTGGTCATAGTGGTTAGCACATCCACTTCACAGGACTGTGGTTAGTGCTTCTCATCTCAGCTATGGCCTTCCTGTGTGGAATTTGCATCTTCTCCTCGTGCTTGTGTGGGTTTTCTCCAGGGTAACCCGCCTTCGTCGCATATTTAAAAAAACTTAGGTTAATTGAAGACTATATTGTCCTTAAGTGTGAATGGTTGTTTGCCTGTATGTACCCTGTAAAAACTTAGGTTAATTGAAGACTATATTGTCCTTAAGTGTGAATGGTTGTTTGCCTGTATGTACCCTGTGATTGGCTTGCAACCAGTCCAGTGTGTACCCCAACTCTGGGATAGGCTCCAGCCCACCTGTGACCCTAGTGAGGGTAAGTGGCATACAAAAATTTGAATTAGCCTTGTTTTCTGATGAAATATTTTATTTTCAGCCAGATTTTGGCCCACCCACATTTTGTTCATGTCAGCCTGAGAGGTCAGTAGCAAGAGGCGATGACATGTTCTCATTGTACTACTGTTCTGTGTAAATATCGCCTAAATTGAAAGCTCAATATTGTATTGATTGCTACAGTAATGCCTCTAAGATCTTTGAAAATAGTTCTGATGGACAATGGCATGCAAATGGGATGTGGGGGTCAGCTGGGATAGGCTCCAGCTCACCTGTGACTCTAAAAGAGGTAGGAAATGGATATATGGATGAATCCTGAGCACCCTTAAAAGTAATATCAACCCACTATGTAGTATATATTTTATTGAAGCCCTGAAAGTGTGTTTTACTCGTGCACTCACTGTAGTTGTCTCGCCATGCTGCACTATTTGCATATACTGGCCACTCATGCCAGAGTAGCATCTGCTCCATTTGCACACTGATTGAGGAGTATCTGTAACATTTGCACAACCAACATTGTCCCAGATGATCGCACTACTCGTCACTTTAAACCGCATACACTCCTTGAAGTCTCAGCGCCCTTTGCACAATGGTCATTGCACCGGACTATTGCAATATTAGTCGTTCGAACTGCTCTAAGTGCTAGAGGACTCTGCATCTTTTTGCACAGTTTTTTTTTTGTCAATGTCTTTATGTCCCCAAAGTGTTCTGTAAATTGACTGTTTGTTGTACTAGAGTGGCTCCAACTACCGGAGACAAATTCCTTGTGTGTTTTGGACATACTTGGCAAATAAAGATGATTCTGATTTCTGATTCTGATTTAAAAACAATTCCACTATTATTATTTAAGAATGTTGTATTTACATCTTTATCAAACTATCAGCTTGATCCAGTAACACCTAGCTTCAGACGTACAAATTTATGAGGGAAAGTAACGATCATAAAGTCAGAAACCTTTTCTTTGAGGTTCTCCTGCCTTGCAGGCAATACATGATGCTCAGCTCTTCAATTCTACAGCCCTCCTTCCACACACTCACATAACCAGACGTGCCAATCGCAGCCTGTCAGTCTGCAAGATTGCAGCTTCAGCTCCAGCAGGATGACACAAACCTGCTGATAGATAGATGCCGCTGGGTTTTCCAGGTTTAGTCACCATCCTTTCTGCCAGGACATGTGAAGTATGTTGTTGCTTTTCTCTTCCATTCCTTTACTCTCCAGCTGTTAGAAGCTGAACAAAAACAAGTCAGCAGGCTTTCATAAGAAGCTGAACAAGAAAATACTTTTCATAATCACCCTTGTATTAATGACCCATTTTTTTGTATGTCATGATTTTCCGGAGAGTAAATTGGGGATGAAAATAAAGCATCCAATAAAATGCAACTGAACTCAACCTTTGCATTATGCTCTTTCTGCAAAAATTCTTAGACCAATTATTATTATTGTCCCTCTTTAGCACTTGTCCTGAACAGGTTTTGAGTATAACAGAGGCGGCATTCATTTATTTAAAAAAAAAAAGAAGAAATTCAAATTGCTGAAAAATATCAGTTTGCTCGTTTCATGTGATATAAATCTATTTTCTTTATTTTACTGTAATTTCAATTTACATTGAGTACCGAACTGAAATGTTTTATTTTGACTAAAGGATTTTATTTAACTGAATGTTATTTGCGCATGCATTATATGGACAGGACTTGGATGGAAGGCGCGATGCTTACATGAATAGGACAAATTAATAACATTTTCATTTTGGTAATATTTTGAAACATGTGTCTGTCCTTGACTGGATGTAATATTCAGCCCACTGTTTTCCGGAGCGTGAAGGCCAGGTAGACGGTAGCATGTCACCAGTAAGCTAGGAGGAGTTGCTGCTTAAAGGTACTTCATATATATATAAACCAGAAAGACACCATAAAATGCTGTTAAATAACAACGGTTAAAAGCCTGTTGCCTTGTCTGTGTGGAGCTTATAAGAATTTGAGCATTTGTGTTTCTAAACTAAACTAAGCTCAATTAGCAAGAGCTAACGTTTTGGCTAACACCGATAAAGTTTGTTCCAACATTCAAACATGGTTTACATGAAATAGAAACGTTCAGGTTAAGCTATCAGAATGCATAAAATGAATCATTTTTATTGAATCAAAGCTAAAATATTAACTGCGATTGATCTTTTTTTTTTTTTTTTTCACCTATGGACAAGTTTGTTGTTCATCTGTGGGTGTTTGAGGTCAGAGCTTTCAAGTTCCTCCATAACAAACTCACCCAAAGCATGCCTTTATGCACAGAACGGGAACAGAAAAGGCCCTTCCCCAAAATGTTCTGAAAAAGTTGGAGGCGTAGACTTATAAGTCATAGACATCAAAAAAGTATTGCTATGTTGAAGAACAGGGTTGAGCAGGGATTAAAAGGTAGCCAAACCCCTGATTGACTATTTGATTTCAAAGTGTCTAATTCTTTTTCCAGGTGTTATGCTGGCTATGCTGGTTTTGCGAGGATGCAGTAGGCTCCAGTCCGGTGTCGTTGAAAAAGCTCCACCCCAAATGAGATCGCGCTGAACCCTTCCCTCTTTGACTTTCCTCTTCTCCACATTTCACCATTCACTCCGTGGATCATTGCACAGTCTGACTGAGCTGCAAAACAACAACAACAACAACAAAAAATATAAAAATTACACGCAAGACAGAACTTTATGGTCAGACTCAAAGTGTCCTGCGCAGACACCAGCACGGATGATGTGTTTTGCGCAACAGCAATTCAATGAAAGACGAGACGCACAAAAGAAGAGATGGGCACCTTTTCTGGACCTCCATTTAGGCGGGCAGGGAGAAAAAGTCCATTCGCCGTGCTTCTAGTACCTGTCGTGGTTCTGGTTCTGACCACATTTTGCGACTCTTTTAATCTGGACACGGAGAAACGCGTCGTTTTCACCGGACCACGGGGGAGTTATTTTGGCTATTCTGTGGACTTCTTCAGCAACTCATCCAGGTTAGTCTCAATATTTCATCACTTGGAGAAGATTGACAGTGTGTTAAACGATTTGAAAAGAATTAAGGCCATTTATTGCATCTTCTTATAACCCGGTCGTGCGTTGTTTTTGTTTTGTCCTGTATCGCTACATTTTTTTTTTGCCTCACCATTTTTCATTCATTACATACAGCGAATTTAAATTTAGCAGTTGCATCATAAAGTAAACTGAAAGGAAATGTATCCCTCTTGTGCACACACGTGCACTTCTCTCTCTCTCTCTCTCTCTTTCTCTCTCTCTCTCTCTCTCTCTCTCTCACACACACACACACACACACACACACACAGAAACACACGCACACGCGCGCGCTCCGGATTTCTGTCCAAGAGTGATTGGAAACAGACATTGCACGTCTGTCTGTGAGTAATGTTGTCGTACAAAGAGCAGTGGTTTAAACTGCAGAGAAGCAGCTCACTTAGTTCTTACAATATATTTCACAATTTTATGTCTTTTAGGGGAATATTTCTTCTTCTTCTCAAGATCAGCTTAATGAGACAGGCAAAGTTCCGACAAGCATGTACACAAGACATGGAAATATTCTAGTAGATCATCAGGATAAAGATATAACTATTTAGGAGTCACCTTGTCTTTGTCTCGGCAGACATTTTGCCACAGATGTGGTACACATGAATGTGTGATGAACAACTTGAAAGTGAATGTTTTAGCATTACTGTTATATAAAGGCAGTTTAGTGAGTGTATATATTGGGTCAGTTGTGGATTATGTCTCTATGCTGATATGAAGCTTCTTTTAGCTGAAAGAGCTCACTATAGTATTTTATTTAGACAATGCAACTCACTGTTTGTGCTGTGGACTATGGGACATAGCCAACATTAACAAATTATGCAAACAGACAACTAAAAAGAACAAAATAAATAAATAAATGGATGAAAAAGGTGGACAAAGAGGGCGGCACAGAGTGTGATTTAGCACATCTGCCTCACAGTTCTGAGCACCTGGGTTCAAATCCAGCCTCGCCTGTGTGTGTCTGCATGTTCTCCCCGTGCCTGCGTGGGTTTTCTCCGGGCACTCCGGTTTCCTCCCACATCCCAAAAACATGCATTAATTGGAGACTCTAAATTGCCCGTAGGTCTGACTGTGAGTGCGAATGGTTGTTTGTTTATATGTACCCTGCGATTGGCTGGCGACCAGTTCAGGGTGTACCCCGCCTCCTGCCCAGAGTCAGCTGGGATAGGCTCCAGCACACCCGCGACCCTAGTGTGGATTAGTGGTACGGAAAATGGATCAATGGATGGGTGGACCAAGATTGGCTCTGTGCGTTCGAACCAAACAGGAACAATAAAACACTAATTAATATGAATATCAATGTGAGAAGTCAATCAATCAATCAATCAATCATGAGAATGAAAAGAAATAAGTAAAATAAGAAAGGGAGAAGAAGCATCTCACTATATTACGGTCAGCTCTTTTGAGTGAAGAAATACCAGTTTATAAAATAAAATAAAATGAAATAAATACAGACAAAAGCAATGAGAGAATTAAAATAAAGGGGTTGTTTTAATGTTGAGCCACATCAAAATATGAATGGATTGGATTTGAAAAACATTGTAACTTCTGATTTCTGGGCGTTGTATTTTTGTTGTTAAAATATAATGTTTCAACAAGTACTGTATGTCTATACATGTTACTAGCTAGTTTAAAGAGAACATACAGTAAAAATCTAACCAAATAATCTCTTGAATTTTAGGGGCGCTGGAATTCAATCAGGTGTGCTTGTGCACTCCCAAAAATGGGCTAGAAACACCTATGATGACCACAACTGACTCCATACAAACATGAAAGTAGGAGGCCTTGAACAGACACATTTCATCTGACCCAAAATTACATGACTATCATCGACTCATCACATGTAACCCAGATAGCAAAGCGCAAGATGACTTGTCCAAGTTAGCTACCCTCAGATGTTGCTTGGGACTTAAGAAACTAAGAGGATGTTATGTCAGCTGGAGGCACTTTATACTGTACATCGTTGACGAGAAGAATCTCAAGTTTTTATTCACGGTAACCCAACTCATTTAAAAAATGATCACAGCAATGTTATAAGGGAAGTGTTCTTTCATAGTGACACTGGATACGTTTACACAGCTATACTTGCTGCGATATTATCTGTTATCTTTGTATACAGCATATCTTTGAGGGTTCATACCTAGAATTTATCTTTGAGCGGTTTTTAGCTAGAATGTGAAGTTGGTCTGATTGTTTTTATAGATCTTTTTTCTTCGAACTCTGGCAGTTGACCTCAGCGTGTAGAAATTGGAAGGGTAGAGTGTGGACTAATTTCTAAGAATGCAGAATTAGAAGCATTTGGTCTGTTGACGTGGACTGATTTAGCTCGTGATAGACCAATGTAAATCAAATCATTCTTGCTGTGTGGTAAATAAACAAGACAACAGGAAAAGGATGCTTTCCAGGACGAGAATGTTTTCATTCTGCTAAAAAGGTTAAGAGGTTTCTGCTGGAGTCATGCATTCTGTCAATCGCAAAACTGTTTAGCGTGTTTTGTGTTGATCACAATACTATCTTTTTATACATACCCAACTCATGTTTTATATGTATTTCTGTATTTTTGTTCTCACCAAAATATATAATAATATTGAAGTACAGAGTAGTAATAAGGGAGAAAAGACTAAATAGACTGGGCAAGAAATGAGTAAAAGCTTTAATTTCAGCATTTTCACTGGGCTGGAATTAGGTCACAAATAATAATTGTGGGGGTAAACATTGTTCTGTTTAAGAATAACGACAAAAAAATTCAAGCAAAAGGTGGGATGAATGAGGTTTCAAAAGATGACTTAATTCCCCAGTATAGCACGTTTTGAGTGCACAAAACTATAAATAATCATCAAATTCATGTTTTGACTTCCTTTATACAACCTTTTTAAAAACTACGTTACGTTACAGTGATGTTAATCAATATAATATAGGCTACAGTGCAAGACATATACAGTGGAACCTCGATTAAACGGACTAACAGATGCGAGGGTGGGGGTGGGGGTCGTCCGTTACAGCCGATTGTCCATTGTATTGAAGAACTTTTTTTTTTGTGACCATATGCGCCCATATTACTGTACAGGACAAAATTATTATTTTGTACTTTTTTTTGTAGTCTAAATCACCTAGTACATCCATCCATTTTCTGAGCCGCTTATCCTCACAAGGGTCGCGGTAGCGCTGGAGCCTATCCCAGCTATCATTGGGCAGGAGGCAGGGTACACCAAGAACAGGCTGCCAGCCAATCGCAGAACACACATAAACAAACAACCATTCGCACTCACATTCACATTCACACCTAGGGGCTATTTAGAGACTTCCATTAACCTACCATACATGTTTTTGGGATGTGGGAGGAAACCGCAGTGCCCGGAGAAAACCCACGCAGGCACGGGGAGAACATGCAAACTCCACACAGGCGGGGCTGGGGATTGAACCCCGATCCTCAGAACTGTGAGGCATACGCTCTAACCAGTCGGTCACCGTGCCGCCTCATCCAGAACAGTAAGTTGAAAATAACCATAAAAAAAGCTTGAAAATATTTGAAAAGTTTAGAATTTCATCCAATCTTACCACACTAGTGTGATTGATGGTGACTGTCAATGTTGCCCCAAGGTTGAAAATTTACTTGTGGTGGTCGGCAGGGCGGTGCAGGTGTTTGATAAGCGCATATACAATACAATAATAACAATACAATAATTAATCCATCCATCCATCCATCCATTTTCTTCCGCTTAGCCGAGGTCGGGTCGCAGGGGCAGTAGCTTTAGCAGGGACGCCCAGACTTTCCTCTCCTCTTCAACTTCATTCCCTGGCCACACAGTCTCTCTAGCGCGTTCTGGGTCATTGCCTGGGTCTCCCTCCCGGTGAGACATACCCGGAGCACCTCACCAGGGAGGCGTCCAGGAGGTGGTAGGGATCCTCATCCTAATTAGATGCCCGAGCCACCTCATCTGGCTCCTCTCAATGCGGAAGAGCTGTGGCTCTACTCTTAGCCCGGACCGGATGACCGAGCTTCTCACCTATCTCTAAGGGAGACCCTGGACACCCTGCAGGGGAAATTTATTTCAGCCGCATGTATCCGCGATCTTGTTCTTTCGGTCACGGCCCACATCTCGTGACCATAGGTGGGGGTATGAATGTAGATCGACCAGTAAATTGAGAGCTTAGCGCCTTCTTCACCACAATGGACTGATACAAAGTCTGCATCACTGCAAACGCTGCACAAATCCGCCCGTTGATCCTCTGTTCCATTTATCCCTCACTCGTGAACAAGACCCCAAGACACTTGAATTCCTCCACTTGGGGCACGATCTCATCCCAGACCTGGAGAGGGCACTCCAACCTTTTCTGACTGAGGACAATGGTCTCCGATTTAGAGGTGTTCATTTTCAACCCAGCCGGCTCGCACTTGGCTGCGAACCGCTCCAGTGAGAGTTGGAGATCACGGCTTCATAAAGCCAACAGAACCACATCATCAGCAAAAAGCAGAGATGCAATACTGAGGCCACCAAACCGGACCCCCTCTACACCTCGGCTGCGCCTAGAAATTCTGTCCAGAAAAGTTATGAACAGAATCGGTGACAAAGGGCAGCCTTGGCGGAGTCCAGCCCTCACCTCAAACGAATCAGACTTACTGCCGGCAATGCAGGCCAAACTCTGACACTGATCATACAGGGACTGAACAGCCCATATCAGGGGGTTTGATACCCCATACTCCTGAAGCACCCCCCACAGGACTCCCCGAGGGACATGATCGAACGCCTTCTCCAAGTCCACAAAACACATGTAGACTGGTTGGCCGAACTCCCATGCACCCTCGAGGACACTGCCGAGGGTGAAGAGCTGGTCCACTGTTCCATGGCCAGGACGAAAACTACACTGCTCCTCCTGAATCTGAGATTCGACTTCCCGACGGACCCCCTCTCCAGCAACCCTAAATAGACCTGATCAGAGAGGGTGAGGAGTGTGATCGCCCACAATATAAAATGAAACCGGTCCCCAAAATTTTCAGCGCCAGTGACCGTTTTCACTTGACTTCACTTGACTTGATTGGACTTTTTGACAAATTTCAATCAGGTTTCCGAACTCATCACAGTAGAGAATCTGCTCTTATCAAAGTGCTAAATGATATAAGGTTGAATACTGACTCGGGAAAGGTGTCAATTCTGGTCTTGTTGGACCTCAGTGTGGCTTTTAATACAGTAGATCATAATATACTGCTGAACAGGTTGGAAACGTGGGTAGGACTAAATGGAACGGTCCTTAAATGGTTCAGGTCCTACCTGGAGGAAAGGAGTTATTTTGTAACCATTAGAAGTCTTCAATCTCATCAAATGGCAATGAACTATGGGGTGCCTCAAGGGTCAGTTCTTGGACCCCTCCTGTTCAGCCCGAATATGCCACCCTTGGGTCAAATTCTTCAGAACTTTAATTTTGACTATCATAGCAATGCAGATGACACACAGTTATATCTAGCAGTGTGTCCAGATGACAGTAGTTCAATTGAGGTGTTGTGTCACTGTCTAAAACAGATAAATAACTGGATGAGCCAAAATTTTCTTCAATTAAACAACAACAAAACTGAGATAATTGTTTTTGGGAATAAAGAAAAGAGGATTGCTGTTAGTAAATACCTGGAGTCTCGCTCTTTAAAAACCAAAGATCAAGTCCAAAACCTTGGTGTTCTTATAGATTCCGACCTAACTTTCAACGTTCATATGAAATCAATTTCTAAAATTGACTGCTACCATTTGAAGAACATATCCAGAGTGAAGGCTTTCATGTGTCAAACAGACCAGAAGAAGCTCATCCATGCTTTTATCTCACGTAGACTTGACTATTGTAAAGGTCTTCTGAATGGACTCCCAAAAAAGAACATTAAACAGCTCATTCAGAATGCTGCAGCTCGGGTTCTGACCAGAACAAAGAGCTCAGAGCATATTACTCCAATTCTAAAGTCTTTACACTAGCTTCCAGTCAGCTTTAGAATAGATTTTAAAGTTCTGCTACTGGTCTATAAATCATTAAATGGTTTAGGTCCTGAATACATGAAAAAAGGTATAATGGAATATCAACCCAGTAGGGCTCTGAGATCGACAGACTCAGGTCAAATTGTGGAGCACAGAGTCCAAAGTAAACATGGTAAAGCAGCATTTAGCTATTATGCTGCACATAAATTGAATAAGTTGCCAACAGAAGTGACAAGTGTGCATGTTTTTAAGTCCAGGTTCTTTTTTTCCCCAATGCTTTTTAGAGCATTTCCACTTTTAAATTATATTTCTTGCACTGTATGCTGTTTTAATTGTACTTTTATTTTTATTTATTCTTTGCTTTAAATGTTTATACGGTGTTTTTTTCTTTGTTTTTAAATGCTTTTAATCATGTAAAGCACATTGATTTACCTTGTGTATGAAATGCGTGATATAAATAAAATTGCTTTGCTTTGCTTGAAGACATATTTTGAAGGTACGGCATAGAAACAAAAACACAACATAACGTGTTGTAGCGGCACGGTGGCCGACTGGTTAGAGCGTCAGCCTCACAGTTCTGAGGATCCGGGTTCAATCCCTGGCCTCGCCTGTGTGGAGTTTGCATGTTCTTCCCGTGCCTGTGTGGGTTTTCTCTGGGCACTCCGGTTTCCTCCCACATCCCAAAAACATGCATTAATTGGAGACTCTAAATTGCCCGTAGGCATGATTGTGAGTGCGAATGGTTGTTTGTTTCTATGTGCCCTGCGATTGGCTGGCAACCAGTTCGGGGTGTACCCCGCCTCCTGCCCGATGACAGCTGGGATAGGCTCCAGCATGTCCGCGACCCTAGTGGGGAGAAGCGGCTCAGAAAATGGATGGATGGATGGATAACGTGTTGTAAGATGGCACAACGTCATCAAACAATGATTCATTTCTGTTTTACTATTGCTATTTATCTTGTGCTTTTATTGTATTTGAAGATACCTACTCATTGCCTGTATCATTCCAATGTGTCCTCCTCACCCAACTTTGATGTTGAATAAAATTCTTGTTTGCACACATTTGTTGTCCATGCATTGTTGGCAGTGACGGTTTATGATATTGGTTATATGCGCAGCCGCCTAGGGCGACATTCTGTGGGGGGCAGCACGCAGCACTCTCCCCTGTTGACAATCGGCCAGAAGCGCGCAATTGACGCCGCACGTCATATACACTTCGAACTTCTGTTTCTGCTGTTTTAAAAATAAACCAGAACAAAATCTCCGCCAGCACTGGACAGGCGTCGCATAGGGCGCATCGACTCTGACATTTTTTTTTCTAGGACACATCGACTCTTACATTTTTTTTTTCTAACCCAGCTGCGCTGACATTTTGTATGTATTATTGGAGGTAATAATCTGCCGACTAGCTAGCTAGCCTGGCTAATCATGGTGCAGAGTCGTGAGGCAGAAAAACAGAGTGGAGCTTTTCCTGTGTCTGTACAGTATGAGCACGCCTTTTTTGGGGTGGGGGTGGATGTGGACTTTCATCTTCTTGAACGGCTGTTAATTTTCCCGTCCAAGTAAAGCTTACACTGCATTGTTGATGAACTCATAGGCGAGTCATGGTGGGTCGCTTTCATGAGCAACGAGGAATTAGTGTGCTTCTTATTTCCAAATCTGTTGCCCTAGACGAACGGCTTGACAAAAAACGGTTACTGTACCAAATATAGCATGTTCCATAATCCAGAGACTTGTGTTGTTTATTCCTCTTAAATTTAAAACCGCCGTCATGCTGCTCTCTTTCTGTACAGAGCTCTATGCAACAATAGATAGAACTCCTGGCGTCATGGCCGCCACGTCAATGGATGACCTGGAAATGTTGGTTGGATCTAGTCATATTGTATATCTGTGACCGGGAAATAAATGTGTACCAGTCTCTGCCTATTTTGCACCACTGTGCCAGTAAACAAGAATGGCCAATTCTGGAACTAACAGACTTTGTCAATGTCGGTTTAATTGACAACTGGAAACTGTTTTTGGACACATGTACTGTGCAGACAGTTACATTCGATATCCGTTTAAATCGGGGTTCCACTGTCACTGATTGTCACAGCAAAATGAATTGTATAAGAGTGACCCCAAAAAAATCAGTGGAGCATCAAATTTGCATTTGTCCATTTGTTCATCAGTTAGCAGGCTACTTCTTGGTTCATGGAGGATTCTGTGGGGTTCCACTGATGTCATAGTGACTTGAACAATGTAAATGTGATCATGCTAATTCTAACTGCTCTATTATTTACTGTTGTATCATGTTGAAATGATTGCTTAGAAAATAGATCGTGCTGCACTGTACGATTTGGGCCGTCTCAGATGAAGGATTTACAACCAGGTTATAGTGGCTAACAAAACAGGGATCGTACATCTCACAGTGAAATGGGGGCAAAGATGAAAGATGAACCCATCACGAGAGATGAGCTGTGATGGATATCAAGCAGTATCAGAGAAATCCTCTCACAGTGTGTCGGCCTCGCTGCTGCTACGACCACTAACAGTGTTGCCCTTTACCAAGTAACAGGAAGACGCCATGAATGATATCACCGTGTCCACACACGCTATCGTATTTAGTCCTTGGGAAGCTGTGTAATTATTTAAGTAATTATTTAAGCTCAATTCATTTGCAATAAGGTGGTTAAATTAGCTAGCTGTATGTAAATAACACGATTCACTTCCAGTTCTGCTTGTATTAGTGGTACCCCAAGTTGGACCCTTTTTGTTGTATTTTTCTCTTCCTTCTTTTATTTGTTTCCTTTTCAGTACCAATGAACATCACAAGCACTAAATTTAATCTCACCTGCGACATGACACCAAAAAAATAGATTGGGTGCACAATGATGATGATCACGCCGTCATAGCCAAGATTCAATTCAAGCCCCTTCACACTGTGTGGTAAACACCCCTTTTTCATGTCGTGCAGTGTGGCTTGTTTTCATCTCAGACTTCTCAGAGTGCCGAAGTCATACAGTGTAGCAAAGGCCTTATCTCAGGGGTGAGCAAAGGTTTTCTTCCAATGGTTACGTACAGAAAAATCGAACCTTTGTAACCCTTTCCAGACTGATAGATGTCAATTACTGTATTTCTTTTTAGATCTGTTGTCTGACTTGATTTTGTCAAGACAGATTCTGTTTAAGTGATTTCTTGACTGAACAGGTCTAGAGGTAATCAGGCTTCGGTTCGATCAGTGAAAATTAACAAAAAATTGTGATTAGCCACAATTAATTCATGATTTAACAAGGAGGGTAATTAGTTTTTCACACAGGGCCAGGTAACTTTGAATATATTTATTTCCTTAATAAATTAAATCACCATTTAAAAACAGCATTTTAACTTCACTTGGGAATCTGTCAGTGGGTAAAAAATATGCATGTGTGTATATATATATATATATATATGTGTGTGTGTGTGTGTGTGTGTGGGGGGGGGGGGGGGGGGGCGTCAAGGTCGTGACTAGTTAGCACATCTGCCTCACAGTTCTGAAGACCCGGGTTCAAATCTGCACCCCCATGTGGAGTTTGCCTGTTCTCCCCGTGGGTCCGTGCCTGTGCGGGTTCTCTCCAGGTACTCCGGTTTGCTTCCACATCGCAAAAACTAGCATTGTTGGTGATTCACGCAATTTGCTGCTATAACTGAATTAGCCTTATTGATAGAGGTGTTACTATTTTAACAATGTGCCATTAGTGATCAGAATCAGAATCAGAATCAGAATCATCTTTATTTGCCAAGTATGTCCAAAACACACAAGGAATTTGTCTCCGGTAGTTATCTTCTGCTTTGCCACAGAGTGTAGAAAATAAGTAGTTGAAAGCAGGCAAATGACATGGGCCATGTCAATTGTAAATTTTAGTAGGCCTATATGCCGCAGGCAGCAAAAAATGGATCGTGGGCCCCAAATGGCCTCTGGGCTGTAGCTTGGACACCCCTGCTTTGACTTTTGCACTGTACTGCTTATAAAAGAAGATAAGGATTTTCATCTGATGCATTTTTTAAAACAAGCTAAGAAATATGAAACATGGTACCCAGAAGTACAGTGAACAATCCAAAGAAACCCCTCAATTTCGTGGCAACCCCAAATACAAAACAATGATAAAATGCAGCAACAGTTGTCTCTGTTTTGAAATCTACCCAAATAAAACAGATGAAGATACTGAGGTCAAAAATCAGTACGGTACCATAGAGAATTGACAAAGATATCTGTGTAAAGGTCACTAGTCGGCAACATCAGCTATCAGCAAATACACTTCTGTCACTTTATTCCTTCACACCTGAACTCATGTGATCGTAACAACTCTTGTGACTGTCACATCAAACCATGTGAAGTGATCCCTTTGACCCCCAAAGTGTCAACAAGCCACGAGAAGTTAATCATCTTGACTGAGGAACCGCAGTGAGCACTAAATAAGAAGCAAAGCATTTGAACATAGTCAAGCAATTGGGCATTTACACCATGACCTATTGTTGAAACTTAACATGAAAACTGGTTTGAGTTTTTGTCCGACTGCAATTTGACTTATTGCAGGCACAGAAACAGTGGAAAATCATACAATAAATCATAACACATTTCTTAACTAGACAGGCAATGTTTTAAATAATATTTTAACATTCTTAAATGCCATACAAGTGTAAAAAGAAGTAGTAACTGTGAAATAAAACTAATGTAAAGTAAAACCATTCACCATTTGAAAATGAGTTTGAGTGATAATGCTGCCTGGTGACGTTTTATAGGCAATGCTGGAATTACTAAGATGTGTAATAAATTTGATTTGTTTAGGTAACTGATATTTATTGAATTTTATTGTTCATGTTGTATTGCTCCATGACTGCAACATTCCTATGTTGCAGTCAGTTCCATTTCCATGGTTATCATCACACTTTTCCTCACATTCTCCACACACACACGCATTCATGCTCACAAACTCGCACACACGCATGCACACACACACACACACACACACACACGCAATCCCCGGCCCGCCTGTGTGGAGTTTGCATGTTCTCCCCGTGCCTGCGTGGGTTTTCTCCGGGCACTCCGGTTTCCTCCCACATCCCAAAAACATGCATAGTAGGTTAATTGACAACTCAAAATTGCCCGTAGGTGTGAATGTGAGTGCGAATGGTTGTTTGTTCGGATATGCCCTGCGATTGGCTGGCATCCAATTCAGGGTGTACCCCTCCACCTGCCGATGATAGCTGGGATAGGCTCCAGCACCCCCGCGACCC
Source organism: Phycodurus eques (assembly GCF_024500275.1). Taxonomy (NCBI): domain Eukaryota; kingdom Metazoa; phylum Chordata; class Actinopteri; order Syngnathiformes; family Syngnathidae; genus Phycodurus; species Phycodurus eques. Next base: position 3,931,678 of record NC_084534.1, on the reverse strand, counting down.
TAGTGAGGAGAAGCGGCTCAGAAAATGGATGGATGGATGGATTTTAAAAGTTGTTTGGTAACAAAAAATGCTTGCAATCTCTCAGTGTTATCAAAAAATAAAAAACGATTTGCTATTTTTGAAAATATTTTAGCACATGAAACTTGAAGTAAATACACGTGATTTACATTCACGTGCCACATAAAATGATGTGGCAGGCCGGATCTGGCCCCCGGGCCTTGAGTTTGACACCTGTGCTATAGCCATTCAGTGGTCTGAAGTCTCTTGAACTTATGATGAATTGTGCCCTTTGGCTTTTGAGGTATTTTTCACGAAAATTAGAAACTCCAAATGACTTTGATGGTCTTCGCCTTGGATGTTTCATTGTGCAGTTAAGCCATTGCATATTAATGGTTCGGCATGCACAAATTTACTTACAGTATTCACCGACCTTTTTTTTTTTTTTTTTTAGAACTTATCCTCCATTATTTGCTGCAAAACGTCCCTATTAGTTGTTTTTTGTTCAGCTAAAGAAAGCAATAAAAGTACTACTTAGGCGCCATCTTGTGGCATCTTTGTGCCAAGGAACTAAGTTGAAGTGAGTTGAGGAGCTTCATTTAAAGAAAAGTAGTACTTTGTCACCATCTTGTGGTATCCCAAGGAAATTATAAAACTTTTTTTGGGGGGGGGCTTTTCGCTAGTCGTGGCATGGCTCAGTCTTTGCTCCCCACTATTTGCAGGGGAACACTGTTTGTTATTCTGGGAACAGTCACAAAATGAATGGTCTTTCTCTAGATGTGGCCTGTGATTGGCTGGCGACCAATCCAGGGTATAGCCTGTCTTTTCACCCAAAGTCAGGTGAAGGAGCTCTTTGTGACTCTGAACATAAAAAGCTGTGTATAAAATGGAAAACATGGCAGAAGTTATAAACTTGAAAATCTGATGGGACGTTTAATCCTTTTCCATTGTTTCCCCCCCACCACCACACACCATTTGAAATAATGCCTGTTTACTGCACTTCAATTGTAGCTTTACTTTAAATCCCAATATGGACTTCTTTGCTAGAGTGCATAACAAATGTATTGTTTGGTTCTTTTTTTGTGTGTTGACTGCACCTCATAAATTAGATGTTATATCTTTGACTTTGTGATGCCTTCGACCTACTGGTCTTAAAAGGCTATTGAAAATGACGAGGTTACTATTCTCCTTATTTCTTATTTCTTACTTATTACTTACTTACTTATTACTTATCAAACATTTGCATGATATACAGTACATTCATGTTTTTTTCTTCCCATTAACACTGGGTGGGCATAGCAAATCCAAGGACACCTGTGATTGATCGCCTACCATATCTCCCATTCTTAATGGCAAAATATTATAAATGATTGTTCCTTATGTAATATATTTTTCATTTTGGAATAATTTCTTCAGCACTTGAGATGATTTTGTACTTCCTCTCTGTTGTCCAGTGTCAGCATTTTGATTGGGGCTCCAAAAGGCAACACGAGGCAGCCTGGAATTACTGAAGGAGGAGCCGTCTTCCTTTGCCACTGGACCCAAACTAACTGCAGCGTTATCAACTTTGACAAGCAAGGTAGAAGAGTGTTTTGTAAATTCTAAGTTGACTGTCTACATGACTTAACCTTACAACGTGGAAAAATACTGTTAGCATTTTCTGGACACTATTTACCCAGCATCATAATCACTGTTGTAGGTTACGTTTAAAAGTACAGTTCCTTAATGGTACTATTAAAAAGATTGGACATGTCTATATAGTAAACTCAGCTCGTGTAACCATCCATGCTATAATTTATTAGACGAGTTATGGGGGCATCTTGAGTTAGCTGCCCCTGTGCATGACCCGGAGGTCAGAAGTATGGCTCCCTGCCATTTTAAAGCCCCTAATCCAGTAGTTCTCTGTTTGGATTGAAACTAGCCTTTGATGTGTCGAGTGTGTTTTGATAAGGGCTGTAACACCCCTCTAGTCCACCCTTTAGTAAGCTGTTCAGTTTCTGCAATGGATTATGTTTGCAGTGTTTCCGCAGAACTGTCCAGTCCAATTGGACTTGGGCTGAGTGCATGTTGAGCTCAAAATAGGGTAGAGTCATCAGTAGGACAAGTACCCCAGAGGATCTGCCCTGCCACAACCCCTAAAAAGTTCATTTCCCCCATCAGAAGGGCAGGAAGCGATAAGGGGATCACAGGGTCTCCCTTATTTTACATGCTCACTTACACTACTGGTATCTTATGGCTACTGTATCTACGGAGACTGTGGTATGTCAACAAGAAATAAAAAAAGAATAATGAGAACTCTAAATTGAGGAAAAGGGAAATTGTGTATGGACTGAAGTCACGCAAAACAAAACACACAACTAGCAGAAAATCATCTCATATCAGGAAGTTACAGGGATACTTTGACATTAAATACAGTATGTATTTCCTGACTGACAGTGCATTTTGGAAAGTCTTCACCTTGGCCGTAGTTTACATTCACAAAATGCTACCTTTCTGGAACATTAAGCCGATTTGCTTGATTCATGTACACAAAAGGCCAAAAGGAATTGAGTAATATGTGTTATGTACTGAATCACAACAATTTCTCCACTCGTCTATCTTTATTGGTCTTGGGCTGGCTAACATTGCCTGATTTATAAAATAACTAGATTGGTATTTCGATATATTGTACAGCTTTTGGATCATAACAATTCAGTGTTTGAAGTGGAATTTTCATACACTTTAAAATAGTGTTTCTCAAACTGGGGCCCGATAGCCGTAACTTGGGGGTCGGCATAGATAATTTGCAAAAAATATTTAAATTGTATAGTATAGGAACTGGCATACCAAACAAACAAACAAACAAACAAACAAAAACTTATAGTGCTAAAGCAATTACTCCTCCCTACTTCAACCATGGGTCAATTAAAATCTCTGACATGATTGTGACATATCGCCTGCTGGTAAATCTGACATCCCTGCATGCGTTCCAAGATCTCTCACACTGTTTTCTCACGTAGAGTTGTACAGGTGAGACAAGGAGACTGCGACCAAATACTTGGAAGCACATACCTCGGGTCAAAAGTTTCCATTTAATCCCTGCTTTTTTTTTAATATACAATGCCAATAGCTCCATGTCCTTGGCAATGTTCGGTGCAAATGACTCAGTGATTGCCTTCCACTGCTCTTTTCTTGTCATGGAAAACAATGTGAAAATGATTCCACTCATGATGTCTCACTAGTCATTTTAAATGTTTTTAAAATGGTCTCTGGAGCGGTCCGAAACGTCACTGAAGACAGTGATCAAATCACTAAATTGGCAAGACTTACTCTATTCGTCTCTATGTTGTTCATGGAAGCAGTTCACGACACCCAGCGATGATGGATAAATAAAGAATTTTCAGACTTCTGTTATCTTTCTTTTAAAGAGTTCATGAATATTTAGGTTGAACTCTTCCAAAATACATAATTCCCATGGTACTCATCCAAGTTCTGTTCAATTCATTTTAGGATAATGATGGAGTCCTTGGAAAAAAAATTACCCTGTAAGAGATCCCTGGACCCATAAAGTTTGAGAATCCCTTTCTGTAAAACATAATTGATTTCCCATCATTCAACTCAATTCCGTTTACAACAGAAATTACAAGACAGAAGAGGGGAGGGTAGAGGGAGACAAAGGGCAGGAGAAAATGTATACAATAAAGCATCAAAAACTCAAATATTCATTTAATGATGATATGTAATTGTAATTAAGCATAATACATAACTATCACCTGCAATTGGCTGCCAGCCAGTTCAGGGTCTACTCCGCCTCTCGCCCAAAGTCAGCTGGGAAAGACTTCAACTCATCCGCGACCCGTGATCCGCGAAAATGGATGGATGGACATAACTATGCCGTTGTTGTTGGTTGCTCCTCTAGAAACAGGAGCAACTACTACAGGGGTGAGACAGGTTAGCAACATACAACAAATGTCAACATGACAACTGCTTGTATTACTCGCACTGCTGAAAGTTATAAATGCAGTTGTGATTTTATCTGCTGTGCAGGGAGCAGGACCACAACAGGGGAGGGAGCGTGTGAGAGATAAATTTAACACACTTGCTCCCCATTCACACCTGAGACGTTGGAATATTAACGAGTCACATGACACGGAGGACGAAAAATGGCTAGTTGGGTACAATTACTAAATTTTTACTGAGGAGTGTACTCACTTTTGTTAACAGGCGTTTTGACATTAACGGCTGTGTGTTGAATTATTTTGAGGGGACAGTAAATGAACACTGTTATACAAGCTGTGCACTGACTACATTGTAGAAAAGCTTCATTTCTTCAGTGTTGTCCAACAAAAAAACAAGTTAAATATGTACAAAAATGAGGGGTGTACTCACTTCTGTGAGATACTGTACAAAGACAGTTCATGCATGTCAACAGGTTGAGCCAGAGAGGACTGGGAGAGCAATCCTGACAACAAGCACTGTCTAAAACAGGGGAGTGAAATTCAATTTCACGGTGGGCAAATTAAATTAAAAAATTTAAAAAAAATTAAATTAAAAATTGGGACAATGTCACGGGCCAAACTCAATATTTAATGAAAAATCACTGCGATGTGCATGTTTCCCTTCTCTGCAGAAATGTCACATTAAAGTTTATCATATGACAACAAACTTACATTTTGCTTCAACACTGAATCTGGAATAAACAAACTTTAATATTATAAACACATGAGAAATCAAATTTGCGATAAAAGACATCAGTGGTATTTGTTTGTTGTTTTGTATTTAAATAGATAACATGAATTCTTCTGTCTCTCTATCTTCTATTTATCTATCTCCAACTACCTTTCTTTTTGATGTAAATCTTTTTTCAAAGGCCAACAACAAAACAACCCCCCAAAAATAAGAATGTCCTTCAATAAAAAGCCAAATTTCAAACTATTAACAGTCCCTGCTTCGGAGTTGATAAAGGGCAAAAAAAACCTATTCAAATCTGTTATATTCTTTGTTACAGCCACGTTGCTCCGCACACCACAAACAGGTCTGTCTGTTACTTTAGTGAACAGATAATCTGCCTCCCACCTGTGTTGGAAGTTAATTGTTTTCCATCTTTCGTTTGGCCAGTTTCGGGAAGTGGAAGTGTAAATTTGCCTGAGGAGACTGGTAGCATAGTTGCTAACGACTGCAACAGAAAGGGAAGGTGTGCTCACCGGTCTAGACTGTTGGGCCAACACAGCAAAGCATTCTGGGATTTCCAATATTAGTGGCGCATGTGCTATATACTGGCGGGCCAGCTCTAACACATATTTAATATGGTCTTCTTGCAGGCCAAATATAATTACATCGTGGGCCAAATTTGGCCCCCGGGCCTGAGTTTGACATATATGGTCTAAAAGGAAGGTTTTAAGTTGACTTAATTAGAATTAAGAGAAGACACAGTGCATACATACAGAACATAAAACCCAGGAACATGCATGGAGAAGCCTTGTAAGCGCTACATAAAACTCTGATAAAACATGTTTTCCTCCTGGTCTCATGGATAAATTGCTTGTACAAGTTCTTTGGAATGATTTTATTCTCTGTCTTTTTATAGGTGATCAGTATTTTTATGTAAATGATGTGAACACTCAGGTTGAGTTCAAGTCCCATCAGTGGTTTGGAGCAACTGTGCGCTCCCAAGGCAACAATGTCCTGGTAAGAATTCTCCCCTGGTGGCTGGTCTACTTAGATTGCTGAGCTTTGTGGGTCTTTGCATGACGAACATCTTTTCAAAACTGATTGATTGATTTAGCTTTTGCTTGTATTAGCTACATTTACAGTATGATATCCTTCTGACTCATCAGAACGTTTACAGGAAAAAATGAACAAGGCCCAGGTTAAATCAGCATTATCATTACCTCCCTTATGTACCAACCATCACCACCTTTTTTCCACCTTCTACTGACGCGTTGTCTTGTATGTCCTGTATGTACACCTCTATGTGTGGAAAGCAATTTATGCTGACGTTGCGACACACCCATCCATCCATCCATTTTCTGAGCCGCTTCTCCTCACGCGTGCTGGAGCCAATCCCAGCTGTCATCGGGCAGGAGGCGGGGTACACCCTGAACTGGTTGCCAGCCAATCGCAGGGCACATAGAAACAAACCACCATTCGCACTCACAGTCATGCCTACGGGCAATTTAGAGTCTCCAATTCATGCATGTTTTTGGGATGTGGGAGGAAACCGGAATGCCCGGAGAAAACCCACGCAGGCACGGGGAGAACATGCAAACTCCACACAGGCGGGGCAGGGGATTGAAACCAGGGCCTCAGAACTGTGAGGCTGACGCTCTAACCAGTCGTCCACCGTGCCGTTGCGGCACACCATATTATCTAATTGCACGGGACTTCAGCGGATGTATGAACGCACGCTTCAACAATGTCCGGCTTCGGTGAGTTCTGTCTGAAATAGACAGGTGAATAAATCCCCGCTCTATTACAAGTCTTCTGCCTCTGATGCACCTATTTCCAAGAAATACAGTGTGAAAGTGGCTATTCACGCAGAAGACATATTTCGCTGGTTCGAATCCTGGCTCCGACTGTCCGCTGTTGAAGTGTCCTTGAGCAAGACACTGAAATCCAAATTAAACAAAGGATTTGGGTCTTTTGTTCATGACTATCTTAGAATAATATTGTAATCTGCCTTCTGATATTCCAGAATGTGAAAGTAACTGATGAACAGGATGCACTGTATGAATACTAAAACAGGAAACAGTTATTTTAAACATAGGGTGCATATATATGTGTGTGTGTGTCTGTGCCTTTCAGGCTTGTGCTCCCAGGTATTATTGGAGGACCGAACATGACACACCCTTCTCTGATGTGACAGGAACTTGTTACCTCTCTGTGGACAGCCTGAATTCATTTGTGGAATATGCTCCTTGTCGAACAGGTGAGATACTACAGTGTTAGTACTTGTAATTACATTGTAATTAGGTAAAACATGTGTTATTATATTATTGCTGTTTGATGAAAAGCTGAAATGTCAACTTTGTGTGAATTTCATTTTTCATGTAATGAGATTTTTGTATTTCCTACTTGTAGTGTTAGAATTGTGTGACTGTGCAACCAATGAAAACCTTCAACATTGTACAATGCCTTGTTTATTGTTTATAACAAGTAAATCCATTGGCTGAAAGAACCTTCCGTCATAGTACATACTGTACACTTTTAGCACAAACCTGTCATATTCACTTTGTATTGAATGGCACTGAGGAGGAACCTTGACCACCATGATTTATCTTGCTTGGATATCTTATGTATCTTATATTTACAGTATATCTATATATCTTGATATATTGCTTACTTCCTTCTATAATTAATGTAATGTTTTGAGGTGATCATGACAAAAGGCATATATGAGAGTTTGACTGATGTGTGATGAGTGTCAAAATAAATTAGCCATGAAACTATGAATGTTGCTGATTACAAATGCAATGCAATAATTTGACAACATTACAAGCTTTAAGTAAATGTGTATCATTTTACTTTGCTACTTATTGTTAAAAGCTGAGAAGAACATTAATGGCTCAAGAGTACTAGTTTTCTTATCTATGCACACATCCCTCAGGGATGTGTATTGTTGTAATTTCTGTCCCCCTTGGTCACTGTAATTCTAATGTTAACTTAAACCTAGCTGATGTAGTCACTTATTACTTCAATGCTCCTAATCTTTATTAACAAAAAAAACAAACAAAAAATATATATATCTTGTGTTTTCTATATTTTGTGGTTTTTAACTACAGAAAGACATGGAGCTGCAGGACAGGGTTATTGTCAAGGAGGATTTAGTGCTGACTTCACCAAGGTAGGAGCAATATTTGTAATTCATCCCAAAGCCATTGTTGCGTTTTGAAAGAAATAAGCACTGGAAATTAAACTGTGTTTAACGGGCTCAAATAGTTTATTGTAACTTTTGAAGAAACTGGTTTCACACAAATTCCTGCTCTTCTGTGTTTCAGGACGGAAGGGTTTTTCTTGGTGGACCAGGCAGCTTTTACTGGCAAGGTGAGCTCACGCAATTGTGGATATCTTTAAAGCAAGTCAGCTGAAATAAATCGTACACTATTTTCAATGGCGAGTGAAACAACTCATTTATTATTTAAATGCCATCTAACCCATTTTACCCTCAAACTTTATAGGTCAGCTGATATCAGCCACCCCAGATGAGATTGTTAAGGCCTACTACCCTTCATATTTTTTACTGTCGGTTGCTGGGCAGATTCAAACAGGACAGGTGCAGGGGAGCTATGATGACAGTTACTTGGGTAAGGAGTCAATATTGTATTCAATGTAAAACCAAGCAGTGCACACAGCAAATTCCAATGCTGTGGGTTTCCACATACTGTGCACTCAAAGGAAACATTCGGTACACCTGCATCTAATGAGTTCCAATACAAGGCCTGTCTAAAAAAAAAAATCTGTCTTTACAAAGATTATAATACTCTTTTTTTTCTATGCCAAAGAGCAATTAAATTAGCAATATTATATTTTTATTTTGGTTGTAGTTGCGCATCTTACTGACAGGAGTTTATTTATCCATTGAGCAAAAAAATTAGAAACACCCCCCAGTACACAACATTACTATTTTAAAACAATCATTATAAAAAATTTAACTGTATTATCATAAAGGCAAACTTTTTCTGGCATCTGTTGGTTCGGATCTCTGTACAGTCATTATTTATCGAGTAGCTTAATTTTTCAGTTTTTGATGTACTATATAGGATTTTTCTCCTATTGGTTGATATGGCTTTTCCATGAAAAACCAACTTAAATTCATCTTCGTGTGTTCAGAGTTCCTTTTTTTGTTTCTTTTACAAGCTGTCTTTACCGTTAATGCCACCTGAGAGAGCATCATTATGGTGTTGCAATACACCAGAGGTATCTGTGAGCTGAAGTGCCAGAATGAAACAGCCATTTTGCATTCACACAGTAGCAGACAGTAAAATAAATGATGTTCTTACTGAACTATGAATGAATATGTATGAATTTGTGAAAGTGTCTTAACGACTACATGTCTTTACTGTTGTTATGATTGTATAAAGACAAGAGTGTAATGGCTGTAAAGAGTAGTTTGGATAATTGATGCACTTGTATCAACAGTTTGAAGGGCAACACGTGTAAATTGTGCAACTCACAAGATTTTTTTATGAAGCTGTTTATGACTTTACCATTATGCACTTTTGTCTTTACCATTATAAAAAGAAGTTGACTTCAGTGGGCCACCACCATCTGCTTTGTCAATAAGGATTTCCTTTACCATAAATGCCTAGAATTTTAAATGATCAATATATTTTTGAAAATAGGACTTCAAGCTTGGTTGTTTCAGCAAGGGAGACATTTACCCATATAAAACCAAGGTGGCATAAAAAAAAAATATTACATTGGAATTTATTTTTAAAGTGTCTTTACTGTCATTGATCAAATTATATGGAAAAGACCCATATATCATTCGAGTTTTCATGAACATTGCAACACTGTTTTTTCCTCTTAATCGAAGTGCATCTTTGAGTAGTACCCCTGTATATGAGCTGTTGGATAAATGGAACTGTGCTGCATGTTTTCCAACCCTTTCAAATCTGACTCATCTCGCTACAGGTTATTCCGTGGCTGGTGGCGAGTTCAGTGGGGATGATGAGGAAGGTGAGGGTTATGTTGACAGTGCAGAGTCTCAAAACACATATGGGTGTGGGGTTTGTTGACCCCCTCAGCCCTAAAACTACTTAGTCTCCACACACATGACTGAGTATGTCTACTCCAGTTTTGACATACAGGAGGGGAAATAAAAGACTTCAGAAAAGTGTAAGCATTGTTTCAGTCTTTCGTTATCAGCTCTAACCTTTTGCTACTCGCTGTCTTTGTTGCAGATTTCATCACCGGAGTTCCAAAAGGACTCATGCTGTATGGTTTAGTAAGGAGTAAATTGATTAATTATTAATTATTGTGGCTTCATGAACAATGATTTGTAATCAGTAACTGTCCCACAGGTATCCATATTTAATGCAAGGGATCTGAAATCACTGCTCAACGTGACAGGAGAGCAAGTATGTACAATTTTGGCAGAACTTGAGTTTCCATACTGTATGTCTTTCATATGTCACACGTTTGACAATAGTTTAGGGGTTGACAAGGAAGAACTTTGCCCTGCACAGAGGTGGCCTTTACCAGGTCATAGCCTGAGCTTACATTAACCAACACTGACTGCTTCTCTTCTCGGTCTAGCTGGTGTGGATGTTTCACAAATAAACTTGTTTATTCACTATATGCCTTGTAATTGGTGTTCATGATCATTGTGGGTGCACCCTACCTCTTACCAAAAATCAGCTGATATGTCCTCCAGAACCCCTGTGCCCATGAACAAAATAAGCAGTTTGAAAATGGATGGATGGATACAAGATCAAATATGTGAGCCAGTTGGAAATACCTGGATTTCTGCGTACACTTCGTTACCCCTGATTACCTCATGTTTGCTACCTCATGTCTCGGAACGCCTTTCAGTGTATCTGCAAAAGTTTTTTTTTTTTTTTTTTTTTTTTTAACATTTCTGCATTCTGTCGAGACGGAGCTGGCGTTTTGCAAGGCTGAATCTGATCATTTTTTTAAACCAGGTTCCAAAGTGGATGAATCTCAAAATGCTGCCCTCGCATTTCCATGTGTACAACATATAGACATATTTTCAGAGTACACAATTTTGTAGTTGTGTAAATTCAGTCCACACAAATGTCTCCTTTATTCCTCGCTTTGTGTTCATTATCATTGCTGTGAGTTTGTTAAGATCTCGGGGCTTCTTGTTCTGTGTTTTGGGTGACTTCCTGTGCCAGCGTTACACACAGGTCTGGCATAAATAGCACAGTTGGACAGGAAATGAATTAATGCTGTGAAAGGGATAAAGGCTTCACATTACAGGTCCCATAAACATGACTGTTACATTCGTGGGAAATAGATTGACAGCTACACCGGTGGTTAACATTACTGTTACTGGTAATATTTTGCCAAACGTAAGACCATGTGACCACATGTGTGTGTTTTCTGTATGTGGGAGGTCATCAGTGGGTGTCGAGAAGTGTCAGTCTCAGCACGAACGGTGCTGAGTAAACTGTAATGAATGATGTGACGCTGGGGCTGATAGACTCTCTGTGGGCGAATGCTCTGCTCTGTTGGCTCTTGGACTGAACTGTTAAAGTCAGCTGCAAAAATACCTCAGGCAGGAGCCCCTGTTGGCGAATGAAACCTCAGATTGTGTCCGTTGTTATGACCACCTTTGAACTAAGAGCTGGGGAATTTGAACTGCTTTGGTATTACGTACTGATTAAAAGGTTTATTTTCAGTCACAGAACAACTTTGTGCTGTTGATATGGGGGACATACAGTAAAGATGGGTGTTTTTCCAGTATTATAAGCATTCATTTGAAGTATTTTTGGTTTATTTAGGTCCAGGCTTCAGCTTTCAAAGTGCTGCTTCTGATGTGTTTTTCTCACATTTGCACTGATGGATGTGTAGCATGTTAACCCCAGCAGATTGAGTGCAGTGCTTTGTGGTCAGTGCAATGGAGGTTACTTACTATTAATGAGGGCCCTAATTGAACTCGATAGAGAATACTTAATTTTTGGTCAATATTCCATCCATCTTTCAATTTTCTACCGCTTGTACCAGCTGACTTTGAACAATATAGATGAAGCTGATATTTGAATAAGTGATACTGTCTCACTGTGACAATAAATATGACACAACTGAAAAGTGGTTTTGATATTTCACTGAGTGAGTTTGAATAGGTAAACAGTGCTCATATGATGTCTCAGTAGATTTGAACTTTGCCCTTTGCCATTTTTCATTTCGACTACTATAAGATGCTCTGCATATTTACTACAATAAGACAATCTCTCGTGTTAAGGCTTGTCTTTCCCTGGGGCCCCTAATCTGATTTGTGTGTACTAATACTACAAATCACCTTGAGTTGAGTCACAGAGGGATGTAATGTAACCCTTATTTATCATGTGTAGTGTGAAATTGAACCAGAAGAGCAGAGTTAAATGAGTTAAGAGCGTAAGGACACCCCCACCTTTTCCCATCTTTCCATTTTCAACGAGCTTTACAGAAGCTCGTTGAAAATGGAGACATGGGCACCCTACGGGATTGTGGGATTGAGAGATTTAGAGGGAAACCTCTTGCGTTGAAGTTGGAGGGTACAAAAGAGAGGACATGGAAAGAAAATAAAGAAATCTATGCAGAGTGATGTAATTAGAGACTAACTGAGTCTTGTTTTTAATGTGTTCCAGATGGGGTCTTACTTTGGCTATGCAGTGGCAGCCACCGACATCAACAATGACGGGTGAGTACATGGAGTGACTGTGCACAGATGACGGAAACATGGGTAAGCGGAGAAAAAAAGGGGAAATGAGGGAAGGGAGAGAAATTTAAGATGGGATTAGAAATATAAATTAAGACCTTTGTCATTATAACCGAGGTCACGCATGTTGGAATTTCCCACGCTGATTCACTTTATGCTGTCACTCATTTCAATGTCTGTCTGTACCGCTTCATCCTCACAAGGGTCGCGGGAGTGCTGGAGCCTATCCAAGCTATCTTCGGGCGAGAGGCAGGGTACACCCTGAACTGGTTGCCAGCCAATTGCAGGGCACATATAAACAAGCAACCATTCGCGCACACATTCACACCTACGGGCAATGTAGAGTCCTCAATCAACCTACTACGCATGTTTTTGGGATGTAGGAGGAAACCCGAGTACCCGGAGAAAACCCACGCAGGCACGGGGAGAACATGCAAACTGCACACAGGCGAGGCCGGATTTGAACCCGGGTCCTCAGAACTGTGAGGCAGATGTGCTAACCAGTCGCCCACTGTGCCGCCCTCTTTGTTACAGGTCTTATATTTTTAATATTATTACCCACGTCTTTTGTATGTGTATATGTTTGCTCTGACTTCCTCTCCAGACTGGATGACCTAGTGGTGGGAGCTCCAATGTTCATGTTTCGAGGTTCCACTGGGCGCCTGGAGGAGCTTGGGAAAGTTTACGTGTACCTCCAGAAGGAACCTTTTCAGCTCGAGCCCAGCCTACAGCATTTACTCGGCCAGCAGCCTTTCGGTCGATTTGGCACATCACTGGCGCCTTTGGGTGATCTGAACCAGGATGGATTCAATGGTATGAGTGTAAAATGATGGACCACAAATGTGATTGATCTTTATGGAGAAGTTTGACTGTCACCTTTGAGTGGGAGGTCATTAACAGGTGTCAAAAAGTGTCATTGTTGGTGCGAAGGGTACTATACGAAGCAAACTGTTGTAATGAGTGATGTGACGATAGGGCTCATAGACTCTCTGTGGGTGATTGCTCTACTGGCTCTTGGACTTGGCTGTTAAAGTCTGCTGCAAAAATACCTCAAGCAGCAACCAGAAAAACTACAGTGCTTTGTCTAACCATCATTTACACACACTTGTCTGGCCACTTGATCTTAATTTTCATTTGGGCTCTGTCAAAACCACACCTTATACAGTATATCGGCATAGGCTAGACTGCCCACTATGCTGTTTGAATGTGCCCCTAAAGTGCTGGTAAGAAGATTCACAAATGGAGGAAATATAAACTATATTCGACATTCATTTTTCAGTTGAAGCACTACTTTGTATTTAAATAGATGTTGGAGCCACTGTGCAATCTAATAGAGCACTGTAGAATTGCCATTGGATTATGATTCAATAGTTTTTATGTCATCTACTCAATGTGGAAAGCTTCTCTCTGTTTACTAGTCGTGCAATAATTTGCTTGCTGGTTTTAGATCATTATACAGTTTGTTCCAGTGACATGACAGAAAGTCAAATAAAATACATCATACACATGCAATACAGCAAATGATCAAAACTGTTTTTTTTTTTTTTTCTTTTTTTTTTTTTGCATAACTTCAACTTCTAATGCATGGCATTGATTCTGCTGCTCACTGGAAACTGTTCTGCAAATTGCTGTTCTGTTGAGAATGTAAATTTTGTAAAACAACCAAAACACACAATCTGCTTAAAAAAATAAAATAAAATGAACCGGAATTACCAGACAACTACAACCCTTTATTGCTCAGTGACTGTTTTTTTTTTTTTTGTCAATGTCTTTATGTCTCAAAAGTGTTCTCTGTCAATTGACTGTCTGTTGTCGTACTAGAGCGGCTCCAACTGCCGGAGACAAATTCCTTGTGTGTTTTTTTTGGACATACTTGGCAAATAAAGATGATTCTGATTCTGATATTGTGTGCTGTTCGTGTTTACAATCAGATATGGCCATCGGCTGTCCTTATGGAGGAGAAGACCAACAGGGACTGGTTCTTATTTACAATGGTTATCCTCAGGGATTGAAGGACACGCCCACTCAGATTCTCTCTGGCCACTGGGCTTCCAGCTCTTTCCCTGCCAACTTTGGTTTTGCGCTACGAGGCAACACAGATCTGGATCTAAATGGCTACCCAGGTACTGCATTCCAATCTCAGGGAGCTATTAAACATAATTTCCTTCTTTGATAACGTACTTTAATTCTCAAATTTCCTCTCTTGCAGACCTTATTGTTGGTGCATTTGGGGCTGACAAATCTGTGCTGTATAGGTGTGTTTAAGGCATATAGCAGTGTAATAGATATATAGTAGCAGATAACTACTTTTTTTATTTGGTTCATCATTCTGCTGTGTCTTCACTCAGGTCTCGACCTATAGTAACTGCAAGCGCATCTCTCACAGTACAGCCAACGATGTTCAACCAAGAAGAGAAGCCTTGTGAGCTTCCCACGAGGAATGGAACCACTGTCGTGTCTTGGTATGACCGCCCACTCCTTTCATGTACAACCTCGAGTTGCTGCTAATATAGTAATAGGATGATTACACATTATTATGTTTTTTCCTCTGTTGTGGAAATATCGTTACTTCTTCAACGCAAAAAAGTTAAGTGTTTAAATAGCTGTCTGAAAATAACCAAACATGGAAAATATGCCTGTTGTTATGTAACAGCTATCACAGTTCTATTTCAGCTCTTTAAAGTTTCCCTCATGAGAATGTCAAATGACTTCATGTTTGCCAGTTTCCTGTCCAAGCTGTTCTTAACTAGAAACGCAGAATGCTGAGACCAAAGAGGAAAAAGGGGGAAATACATTGAGCTTTCCAAAAAGTCATGTTTAAGCCTTATTAAACATGTAGTATTTTAGACTAGGAAGCATTAGCCAGCTGCCTAGTGTTTTTCAAACAGGTGGATTAAAGAAATATATTTTTTAATATATTCTTTTTATGGCTAGAAGAAAGTAAATAAGAATGCACACAATGTTTTGGCTACGTTCTAAAAATATAAACGCGTCAGTGTGTTTCTCATCTTTGTATGCATGTGTTACATTTATTGATAATATTTTCTCCAACTTTCAGTGTCAGCATCACCTTCTGCTTGCTGGCTCAAGGAAAGCACCTCCCATCTCATCTAGGTGAAACATGCACACACAGACACACACACACACGTACGCACACAGATGGTCCCTATTACAGTACTTTGCTTTCTTTGTGTGCCCACAAGTATGCTGGACTTAACTGTGGTCAAATTGGCTGCTCACAAGAAGATAAAAGGGCAATTGTGTAAACAGAGGGTACCCAGTTGGGCTCCAACGTTTAAGAAATGTGTGTTTGTTGCAGGCATGTATTGTCTTTGTACTCATTGTCGTTGTCATCTTGGCTGCATGAGTGCGTTGTGATTCAACATACTGTAGCAGAACACGAAAAGCATGTTTACTGTAACACGATTATTTTTACATGTGCAGAGACACGCATGTAAGTGTTTTTGAACACACTTTTTGTGTGTAATACTGTACTTGCATATAGAGACATTGTATGCAGATTTACCCTGTCTGGCCTTGTTTGCATGTGTATATTTTTAGACTTTCTGGTGGAAATTCAGTTGGACAGTATGAAGCAGAACCAGAAGGAATCTGTCAGGAGGACTCTGTTTCTGAATAGTCAGCAGCCCAGTTTGGTGAAGACTTTCAGCCTCGCCGATGGACAACGTCTGTGCCATGACACCAGGATCTATCTACGAGTCAGTCAGTCACGAGCATCTTTTTTTCCTTTTTCCCCAATTGGGCGACATTGACAAAACGGAATATGATAAAATACCATATTACATTGTCATCCAAACAGACAAGCACTGGATCATAGGAGTAGTCATTTTGTTAAGCATTTCAGTATGACTATGTTGAAATATTGTCTCACATAAGTGACAGGTTCTAGATCTTTTGTACAAATAAATTGGTGTGCCTGTTTATACTAATTTGCAAGGTAATAATTCAGTATTTATTTGAATATGTGTGTCAGGGGCGGCACGGTGGCCGACTGGTTAGAGCGTCAGCCTCACAGTTCTGAGGACCCGGGTTCAATCCCCGGCCCCACCTGTGTGGAGTTTGCATGTTCTCCCCGTGCCTGCGTGGGTTTTCTCCGGGCACTCCGGTTTCCTCCCACATCCCAAAAACATGCATTAATTGGAGACTCTAAATTGCCCGTAGGCATGACTGAGAGTGTGAATGGTTGTTTGTTTCTATGTGCCCTGCGATTGGCTGGCAACCAGTTCAGGGTGTACCCTGCCTCCTGCCCGATGACAGCTGGGATAGGCTCCAGCATGCCTGTGACCCTAGTGAGGAGAAGCGGCTCAGAAAATGGATGGATGTGTGCCAGGAATTTTATTTGTTTATGTACTAACTGAGGTTATTCTGTTGTTACACAATCTGAGGGTTTCCTGACATATTCTTAACAAATGGAAAAATCAGCGTGCACAGTGTGGAAAAGACCTCACCTCTAGAATGTATTGAAGGTCCAATGTATTCCAACCACCTTGAATAAAACAACATTAAACCACAGGGTCAAACTCCTGTGGGGCACAGTAGATTTGCTTGGCTGGACCCCAGAGAAACATACCACAAAGCAATGTTGTCAAGAAATAATGTTTCATGGTGTGCAGTGAATGCATACAAAGCTCAACAAACAGTTTTGACTGTTATTGTTGTTGGTGACACTCCAAGAAATATGGGAAAGGTCTGGTACAGGTCAGGACAAAGATTGCCAGCAAGCAAACTAACTCATAAAATGGAATTTGTTCTCAATCGACTGCAGACCTCCACCAAGGTCAAACAATCCTTTTTGGATCAGCATCAAATTTTACTTGAAGTCCATCTCCTGTCTCCTGTCTGAATTTAGTAGTTGAGATTGGAACATTGTTCATTAGAGGAAAATATAGAACATATGGATAGGTATGCATTGACCTGTCCTGGGTGTAATCCGCCTTTTGCCGAAGTCAACGGGGAAAGGCTTAGACTCTTGCAACACTGAACAGGATAATTGGTAGAAAAATTGGATATAGATGGATAGGTGTGCTTTAATGGTTTTCTTTCTGTCATTGTTTATCAGTGATTTTTATCATCACTGAGTAGTTCATTGATGCATGATATGCTGCTTGTTGCTATGCCGTCCTGTCCTCACGAAGGACAAAGAAGACATGCCGTATGGCACTCAAGTCTTCAAAGTTTTACGTTGGAAAAATACCCAAACAAAACTAATAGGTGACGTGACTTGAGTCAACAGAGGATATGAACCAGCCTCTTCTCAAAAAGGCCCTTCCTTATTGCAGGAACTTTACGCAGGGACTTTATGCAGTGTATATTAATCCTAAATTGAAATAGGCAGTGTTGTCCCATTCATATTTGTTCACTTTTTATTTGCATAGTACATTCTGATATAAAAGTTGTTCATAATAGTTTTGTACATGTACAATGCTTTACAAATTTATCAGAACACCACCCATTATACAGAGATGAAATTGTATGGAAAGGTCATATCATGGTTATCGTGGCCAAAAGGATCATGATTATTGGTTGTGTCACAATATTGCTATGATATGAAAGACATATAAACAAAGAAAAATCACACGCCCAAAACAGTGCAACACATTTGATTTTAAATACCAAAAATACAAAATCAGAAATCCTCCATACTTTTGGATTTTATACATTGCAAACAACAACAACCAAAGTGACAGTAATTTTCATGTATGTAAAACCCCATGAAATTTACTTAAAAGACCAGTGATATATTTAATAGTGTTGGGACTCTTAAAATATGAAGTCATGCAATTAATTAATATAATTTCAGCCAAGTAAAATATTTGACAAAAACAATTGTTTTCAATGAAGTCGATTTTGTTTGATAAATAGACGTAGTGTGCAATAAGCTGTAACCATTCTGCAGGCCCATAGGCCTTTTCTATCTTGTCATGTAATCAGAC
The DNA here is from genome assembly GCF_024500275.1 of Phycodurus eques. Taxonomy (NCBI): domain Eukaryota; kingdom Metazoa; phylum Chordata; class Actinopteri; order Syngnathiformes; family Syngnathidae; genus Phycodurus; species Phycodurus eques. The sequence goes on along the minus strand of NC_084534.1, from coordinate 3,913,366 downwards.
TGCACCTGCAGCACCAGGTGAATGCAATTACCTTTCTGGTATAGGACAAAGGTTAAAGTCATTTCCTAATAGAGGGGTTTTGAAGTTTGTTTGAAGCGCTGTTTTTAGAGGCACTTATTACCGAGCTAAAACGACTACAGTACCAATCATCTCATCACTCATTGGTGGTCTGATCAAACGGCATCACTGACAAAAGCAATCAACGGCATGTTTTTTTGCTCTTTGACAGCATAAGAGATGGTTTGACCTGGAACTGGCATCCATCCCCTCTTACTGTCAGTCAACATGTATCTCTTCGTGCACTTTTCTTTGTTACATACATGCCTGCATATGGAGGAACTGAATACCTTCTAAAAAACAAACTATGTTTGAAGTATGGCACCTTTCCTTATATCTGATGTGACAAAAAAAAACGTTGATATACAGGATAACTATATGCTGTATTTGGACAGCTGGCCATTATACTTGCATGTACCTACGTCTGGAAAGATTGTGAAGTGTCAGGAAACGGAAAAAACAAGCCAACAAATAAAAAAACACAAAAAAAACCTCATTGCACTATCTCCTTTGCATATTTTTGTAGTGTGCCTGTGTGAGGTCACTGATATTGGATGAGAGTGCCTTACTCATAATCTCTGTTCTGTTTGTTGTGTTTGTGTGTTTTTTGTGGTTGAGGTCAGTGCTCTCTGTCAAGTTCTTCCTCACCAAATTCATCCAAACAAGCTTTTAAAGCCCTTGCTTTGCCCACGGGAGCAGAAAAGGGCCTTCCCTGAACCATTTATGTCACTGCACAACACACCTGGAGTGAACCTCATTGTGGAAATGCTGGCGTAGTGTTAATGCATAGGAAACTGAAGGGAAACTCTGGGTGTTATGTTGTTTTTTTTCATTTTCTTGTCATCTGTTACTCATGCAAGTACATCTCTACTGATTTCAGGCAGAAGAGGAGTTTCGGGATAAACTCTCCCCCATATTCATCAGTCTGACCTTCAGCCTGGATCCCCAAGCCCCAGTAGACCGACATGGCCTCAGACCAATCTTGAATTATCAGACTCAACAACTAATAGAGAAGAAGGTATGCACTGCTTTCTCCTATTGTCCAAGATATTAAGAGGAACATGCATCATTGTGTGCATAAGATGCATAATTCTAGTCAAGTTGAAGTTGAATTGTATATAAAAAACATGAAATGATCTGGGACACTGTAATGTTTACTTTATAGTTCATTACAGTGTGGTCTATTTGAGCATGACGTAGAAATACGTCTGTGTAAATTGTAGAGGGTATCTATATATTGCATAACCACACTAAACATCTCTGCAATACTATGCTTCCCATATGGCCGCATACCTTGTGTTCTATAATCTAAGCATATGGCCTTCAAAATTATTTCCACTAGCGAGAGAGACAATCTGAAGCAGATGGTCTGATGGGTACCTTAGCAACACTGAAGCTCATCTCCCACTGTTTGCACTTAGTAACGTGCAAATTTACAGGCAGTTATAGGCAACCATTTTGAATCTGACATTAAACATACAGCTCCCTTTATAGTTTTAAAGTCCATATGGTGCGAGGTTTAGGGTCAACCCCAATAGAGCAAGAGCTGATTACCGGACTTTGGTCTCCAACTCTCCATTAGTAGTTTTTGTCCCTCTCCACATATGATGAAGGTTTATGGAGGACTGGTGAGCTTTGGATGTACAAAAACACACAAGGAAAACTGAACGTTGTGTTTGGGTGGGGTGACGCTCTGATTTCCGACCTCTGGATGTGGTTTGCTTGTACATCTTGCCAGTGCTCTCCTCCATGAGGCAATAGGCTGAGTGTCAGCACGTGAAACATGTAACACATGTGATATAAGGTGATCTGTGCATGTGATGTGCATATGTAAATTTGTAAATCACATCATAGCCTTGTTACTTTACAGTTGAGCAGAATAATCCATGGAAACCTTCAAGGAAATACAGTCAAAGTCATTTGTTGTTGCGCTTCACTTAAAAAGGCATGACAGCTTTCTGATCCATTTATCATTGAGCAGAAGCACGCATCCCCTCTATGGTCTCATTTTCTTAATAGAGAGCCAATACTACTGCACTTTGCAGCATGATGCTTGACTGCACAGCATTGTATTGTCAGTAAAATAAAATTTCAAAAAATCAAGTTTGTGGATGAAACTATTGTACATGCTCACACCATCTAAGCATTTAAACATTGTGACAATGGTGTATCAATGCACTTATTTGACTAATCATACCATGTCATACCTGTATTGTAGTATACAAGATGCACTTAACATCAATGTTGGTTTTGCAGATGACACAAATGGCACAGTGCAAAAGTGACCACACAGATTTTGAGTTGGGCTGCGTTTTACCAAAATTAATGAACGTCACGCCATTTGAAATCATTGCATTGTGGAATTACATCTCCATTTGGACATAGAATCAGGAATTCACATCTAAGAATATAACTGCACATATGTTTCTTATAAAATGTACAAAAAGGCCTGTTTGCCCTTGAGAAGGATGAAAATTACAATATCTTCAGCCAGGTATTTGTCTTTTTTAAAAATTTGATATAGTCTTAGATGGCACGGTGGGCGGCTGGTTAGAGCGTCTGCCTCACAGTTCTGAGGACCTGGGTTCAATCCCCGGCCCCGCCTGTGTGGAGTTTGCACGTTCTCCTCGGACCCACGCGGGTTTTCTCCGGCCACTCCGGTTTTCTCCCACATCCCAAAAACATGCATAAATTGGGGACTCTAAATTGCCCGTAGGTGCGAATGTGAGTGCGAATGGTTGTTTGCTTGTATGTGCCCTGCGATTGGCTGGCACCCAGTTCAGGGTGTACCCCGCCTCCTGCCCGATAATAGCTGGGATAAGCTCCAGCACGCCCACCACCCTAGTGAGGAGAAGCGGCTCAGAAAATGGATGGATGGCTATAGTCTTATTTCCAGTGATGGAAATGTAGTTGTTGTAATTACAATTACAAGTTACTCTGTTGAAAATGCACTAGTTGTGTATCTAATTAAATGACTTTCTCAAAATAATAAAACTAATTACATTTGAATACATTTTGATGACTTATCGTAATTATGAATTAATGCATCAACACGACCCTTAGATGTTTCCTCCAAGAAAGTGGATTAAAACCATAGATTTTAGAATTAAAAACATGTTGTTTCTTGACACAAATAATAAACTAATAACAAAACATGGTGAAATGTAAACAGATAATAAAAATATGTTTGTTGGATTATATGTGTACAACAGAGACAAATTCCTTGTGTGTTTTTGGACATACTTGGCAAATAAAGATGATTCTGATTCTTAACATGTGCGAAACCACCTTGCCATACCATGCTGACCTAATGACAAATGTGCAAAATTGAGACAATAGCGCCTCAAAATACTGTTCCATGAGTCCAAAATTGTAAAGATGGAACTGTTCAAAAATCAATGTTATTTTATTTGTTCAGAAGTGAAAATATGAGAATAACCTTTTCAAAATCTCAGACAAACTAAAAGATTGCAACACAAGGTGGCGCTTCAAGGTCACATTTGGAAAAATATGTCATGTTTGAGAAAACAACTGGCACAAGACCAGAGAGAACCAAGTACCAGCATATGCGTAAGAAGGACAAAGTGATATGAATGATATGAGTCAGAGCGAGAGAAGGCAAAGTTGGGATTTCGTATGAAGCTAGTAATGTCCCCACAATTATTATGCACTGATGTTGTACATCATAGTAAGGATTGCAGTGTCGACTCACGAACGCTGATCAGCTGGTCTTTGGGGATGGTCTTCCTTTGGAAGCGGCTCCGGAAGCAAGGCGACAGATTTGGTTGCAGACGAAAAATAAAAAGAACAAGAGAGGAGGGAGAAGAAAAATGGCTGGTCATCACGCCTTTTTGGGCAATTTCAGAGCGATCCCGCTTGGCTGGGAGCGGACCCGGTACCTTCGTAGTAGCGGCTCTGATTGCTGAGCGGAGGCCCAGGTTTAGGCTGGGAAGCCATGTCCGTTCGATCCGCACAAAAAGGGGAAACGGGGGAGGGACTTGGAGAAGACCACACCCATGAGCCTGAATCTTGTCTACAAATTTGAGTAAATGGATTTTAAAACTATATTCTCAAACACTCCCAACTTTGTACTCTCACGCATAGAATCATTGTTTACATTTTGGTCGTGGCAGATGGGTTGCTTATTGTTCAATACAACATTTCGTACTGTTTGATTTCAAATCATGACCAGCTTTCAAAATCATGCAGAGGACCTGTCAAAGTGAGAATGGGGTCACAGACACCAAGTTATACATTTGGAATATTTCTACAGAGTTTTCAAGATATAAAAACGGACATTTTATCTTCTGTTAACAAACATCAGCGGCACATCCACAAATTCTGGCGTTTGCAGTTCCTCTCAACGCCAGTGGGTGGAGCCTCACGCGCATCGGTGGATAGTAACTACATAGTCTTCCCCGACCATTTGGTCCGGGAAGGGGTCTTTCGAAGATAGGAATCAAGATTTGACGGGAAGCTGCTAATTAGGTTAAGGTCCACTTGACGTCCACCAGGCCCAGTCACATATGCAGTAATGCTCCCAAGGACACAAATACATGGTTTTGGAATGTGTAGTTTTCTACTGCCATTTATGTCTGTTTGCCTGTCCACCCATGGTGCCTTCACAGATGTGTAAGTTACCCATGCCATTGGCACTAACACAGCCCCATAGCATCACAGATGCTGGATTTTGAACTTTGCATCCATAACAGTCCGGATGTTTCTTTTCCTCTTTGTCCCGGAGGACACGAAGTCCACAATTTCTAAAAACAATTTGAAATGTGGACTTGTCGGACCACAGAACACTTTTCCACTTTACATCAGTCCAGCTTAGATGAGCTCGGGCCCAGAGAAGCCGGCGGCGTTTCTGGATTTTGTTGATAAATGGCTTTTGCTTTGCATCGTATAGTTTCAAGTTACACTTACGGATGTAGCGCCGAACTGTATTTACTGACATTGGTTTTCTGAAGTGTTCCTGAGCCCATGTGGTGATATCCTTTACGCATTGATGTAGGTCACGGGCATTCAATGTTGGTTTTCGGCCTTTCCGCTTATATGCAGTGATTTTTCCAGATTTTCTGTACTTTTTGATGATATTATGGACCGTATATGACGAAATCCCTCAATTCCTTGCAATTGTACGTTGAGGAACATTGTCCTTAAACTGTTCGACTATTTTCTCACACACTTGTTCACAAAGAGGTGAACCTCGCCTCATCTTTACTTGTGAATGACTGAGCAATTCAGGGAAGCTCCTTTTATACCCAATCATGGCACCCACCTGTTCCCAATTAGCTTGTTCACCTGTGGGATGTTCCAAACAGGTGTTTAATGAGCATTCCTCTTTATGACACCTGTCTGAGCTTTTTTTGGAACGTGTTGCAGCCATAAAATTCTAAGTTAATTATTATTTGCGAAAAACAATAAAGTTTTTAAGTTTGAACATTAAATATCTTGTCTTTGTAGTGTAGTAAATTAAATATAGGTTGAACATGATTTTCAAATCATTGTATTCTGTTTTTATTTATGTTTAAGACAACATCCCAACTTCATTGGAATTGGGGTTGTATAAGACCAAACACTTTTTTCATCTAATAATTGTCAGTATTTTGGGGATCAGCAAACCTGTTTCTCATAGCGTCACAGACATACTGTAATTGTTTTTTTTCCAACAATCTTAGACACATTCATGCAGCCAGAGACTGATCACATTGTGTGAAATGTGAATACTCGCCCTTGAAAATAATACAATAATGAAAGAGCAGGACAAGCAATCCACATTGTTTTGTCATATACTGTACATCAGTCTGTTGAGCTGGGAAAAATGGCTCGCCTGCAAAGATGAAGGGGTGAATGTCAACAAGGAATGATTAAAATTGAGACTATGGTGAGCATATTTGCAGCCCTGTGTGTTTGGTGTTAAATGGCCAATATCCTTGAGCGTAAATAAAACCAGGGACTTGAAAGTGAATCTTCCCTGAGACAATTTTAACTATTGCCAGTCTAATTCTTTGGCGTCTGTAACATTCTTTTGGAATCTAATGTCTCCCATATGTTGGAGAGAAGAGGGTAACAATAACAGTATGGTCCGGCACAGAGACGGATGGTTGGCAGAAAAACAGGAAAATAAAGAACAAGGAATGAAAGTCCATATGGCACACTATAGTCAAATGAAATGACATTCATCTTAGTTTAGTTTTTGCCCAGCAATCTGTCATTTAAGACCTTGAAACAAATTAATCCTTTAACGCTATTTATTAATTAATTAATTTGAACGTTATGGTTAAGATTATCTTTCCCTCAAAACTTTAATAATTGTTTAGATTGCAATCATCTTTCATTCTCCTTACCCTTGGTCATATTGCCTCTATTCTTCAAATTGTGTTTCCCACAAAAGCACGTCACCCTTATTGTGTCAACATGGAAGACTTATGCCTCCCAACAGCATTTTGGATTGTGGCTGTTGCATGTAGTATTTAGCTGATTGTGGGTTGCCTTTATCCTCATTTTTCCTTTCATTAAATTATGATTCTACTGTCCCTGTGTCTGTAAATATCCACTTCCTCGAAAGGTTTTCTTTGCCCTTGAGAAGGATGAAACGTTTGACCTCTGTTCTCTTGCATATATCTAACCCCTTCTCATCCCATTTGTTCATACCCCTGCTTTCTCAGGCCCAGATTCAACTGGATTGTGGAGAAGACAACATCTGTGTCCCTGACCTGAAGTTGTCTGTTTACGGGTGAGAGGAAATCACCTTTCTATTACTTTGGCTGATATGACAAATTTAAAATAAGCCTCTGGGTGACTGTGGCTGTTGTGCTCCTGCTTGACAGATTCACACTGTCCCTCAGAGATCTCTTTAATAGACATGTGGAGCACACACTGTAGTTGCTCTGTTGCACTTAGTGCTTCATTTTTTCCTGATTACCATGAAAATGTCAAAGAAATTGAATAACCACAACACAAATGAAACAGTATCACTTACAGGAATCAAAGAGAGGCAATAATTGTGATGCTAAAACTGTCTAGTTTGAATTATGTTTTGACAACATGAGGACAATTAAACAAGTGGCAAACACATTGTGTTTTCATTAGTTTTCTTACTGCCAGTTACTTCATGAAGCAACCACATTATTCAAATCCAGCATGCCGTACCTAAATTTCAGTGCAGTAAATGTCAGTTCTGTTGACTTAATTACATAATTGTTCCTATTTTTAATTGCAATTAAGAGACATGTTTTTAATTTTCTTGTAACCAAGAGCATGTTTTGTTCCAGCTACATATTTCAGTCGCCAATCCATATGTGTAGTTAATTTAATCTTTATAAAACTATGTGGGTTCAGGTACGCTTTTAGGTTGCCACCCAGAGGACGAATTTATTTGTTGTCATGTGTCATTGAATTTGACCATAAAGTAATGGCAATTGGCTTTCAATTGTATCACAGTTTTCTTTACTTTTTTTTTTTTTTTTTCCTTTTCTTTTAACCTGTCCTGTTCAGCTGCATGGCCATAGAGAATGGTGGATCTGTATGCCTTTGTGCTGGAACAGTTTTGCTGTGCAACAGGGGAGGTTGAAGTACTCCCTCTGCTTATTTTTTAATTTTTTTATTATTCTGATGTTTAGTGAAAATTCAGATGGACAGAAAAGGGTTTCAGGGGACAGACAGAGGGACACAGTGGACAAGGAGAATAGGGGTGAGAACCACAGCAGAACAATAATGAGACAGTCTCGATATTTGAACACAACTAACATTACAACATGACAGAGGACAGTAAAGGGCAGGACAGGATGTGGGAAATGAGCAAGGCAGTGCTTCTGCCGAGTGGTGCGGTGGGATTCTTTTTTAATGTCGAAACACCTGTAAGAACCTGTGAGTTGATATGTTAGTATAACCTGTGTTGTTATTTGTGGTCTCACCAAAAGCAATTAAAGCCTATAGCGTGTCTATCAAACTTATTAGTGAATGAACACCATATCACATCAGAATCAGAATCATCTTTATTTGCCAAATATGTCAAAAACACACAAGGAATTTGTCTGCGGTCGTTGGCTCTAGTACGGCAATACTAGAGCCAACGATTGACCAATTGACCGAGAATACATTTGAGACATAAAAACATAAAAACACAGTCACTTAGCAAGAAAAGCTTATCAGTAATGTGGTAATGCCAGTACATCCACAAAATGATGCTGAGTCCTCTCGCAATTAGAGCAGTTTGAAATGACTAATAGAACAATTGTCTGGTGCAGTGACAATTGTGCAAATGGAGCAGAGACTTCTCAAGCACATGAGTGGCCAGTATTTGTCAACAACAGATATGCAAGTCGTGCAGGGTGGCGAGACGACTGCAGTGAGTGCACGAATAATGTATAATTGGCCCGACAGAGATGTGACAATAATCTCAAGACAAAATTGGCAGCATGTGACAATGGAATTGTAAGTTAACTGTTTAAGAAGTTAATGGCAAGAGGGAAGAAGCTGTTGGAATGTCTGCTTGTTTTAGTTTGGATTGATCGATAGTGCCTACCTGAGGGAAGGAGCTGGAAGAGCTGGGGAACAGGATGTGGAGGGTCCAAGAGGATGTTGAATGCTCTTGTGTTAGTTCTGGCAGCATGCAAGTCCTCAAGGCTTGGTAGAAGGGTACCGACAATCTTTTCAGCAGTTTTGATTGTCCGTTGCAGTCGGAGTTTGTCCTTTTTTGTTCGTCAACTGGTGTATGGAGTTGCCGGCACAACTCATAACAGTCCAGATGGTTCTGCAACAACTGGAAGGGTGGGTCACCCACAAGAGGGGGGGAGGGGGGCAAGCCAGCAAGCCCGTCCAGCAGGGTACCCAACCAGGGGGACGCCACCAACCCCCCAGGACCCAGGGAGGTCCCGAGCCGAACCCAAAGGGAGGGGCACGGTCACCGGACCACCAGCCACCAGCGAGCCCCACCACTGCCATCACCCTCATAACCCCCATAGAGCACGCCACCAAGAGAGCCAAATGCAGGAGTTAGCCGCCACCCCCCAAAAAACGCTTATAGCCCGCCAAAGCGATCCCATGTTAAGTGCTCGTCGTAAGCAAGGAGGGGCGAGGGTGCCAAGAGAGGGGAGAGGAAGGTGGGGCCCAAAAGACGGGGCGGACCCCCATCTCTCCAAGGCCCGACAACCAAATGGGGGGGGGGGGGGGGGGGGGGAGACTGCTGGTAGTGAGGCGAGACGGTTACAGGGCAATAATCACCCATAATCGTCACCCCCACTCAGGCCAACCAGCTCCCCAAAGGATGTGCAAATGTATGTTGTGCATTAAAAATCCGGGGGGTGGGTGGGGGGATCATGGCAGGCCAGAGAGCAGGCTGTAGTGCCGGGACATCTGACCGAGTGTCCGACACTCCCCTCCCCCCACAGACGGGTGTATGATGCATTAAAGCTGGAGGACCGGCAGAACAGAGAAGGGGTGGGTTGGGGGCGACCAGACCGGAAACCATCACAGATGTGCCAACACCCGGCCCGGCGCCTACCCCACCATGCCTATTGCCAGTCCCCCAGGGGACCCTGAATGAGATGTGAGTGTGCCCAATGTGCGGACTATGTACAGTGTGAGTACTAAAAATGTGCAGTGTGTATGAAGTAAGAGGCTAAACTCAGTCAGCCCGGCCCGATTGACTGGCAGACCACAGAGAAAATGGGGGAAGCCCCTCCCCACACTACGGCTAATCACCCCCCCCCCCAAATATCGACGATAGCCCAGTGACCAGAAAAGAGCCCATAAGGCGGGACTGACCGAGGCAGGAGGCGCTCTACCATGAGTCCAAATTCAGCCGGGGACTCCACACTGCCCGAGGGAGAGACGGGCGACGAGCATGGCGGAGCACCCCGAGGAGAGGGAAGAGGAGGACACAGACCCGGATGCAGAATCACGGCCCACAACCCCCCACCCGGAGACCAGGACGAGATCCCCGGAGTGGGAGAGCAGCCCCAGCACTAACATACCCCAGGAGGGCAACACGGACACAACGAGTCCCAAGAGGAGGAGGGAGAAACAGGCCCAGCATCCCCAGAGGCCCGCCTCCCAGATCCAGAAGGATAAGGGTTCAAGTGTATGCAAGTGACCCTATGGCGTGCACAGGGGTCTAAAATGACAAGATATGATTTGGTCACATTACATGGCATTTACAACCCCCAATTCCAATTAAGTTGGGACTTGGTGTTAAACATAAATAAAAACAGAATAAAATTATTTGTAAATCATGTTCGACCTATATTTAATTGAATACACTACAAAGACAAGATATTTAATGTTCAAACTGATAAACTTTCTTGTTTTTAGCAAATAATCATTAACTTAGAATTTTATGGCTGCAACACGTTCCCAAAAAGCTAGGACAGGGTCATGTTTACCACTGTGTTACATCACCTTTTCTTTTAACAACATTCAATAAACGTTTGGGAACTGAAGACACTAATTGCTGAAGCTTTGTCGGTGGAATTCTTTCCCATTGTTGCTTGATGTACAGCTCAGCTGTTCAACAGTCCGGGGTCTCTGTTGTCGTATTTTATGGTTCATAATGCGCCAGACATTTTCAATGGGAGACAGGTCTGGACTGCAGGCAGGCCAGTCTAGTACCCGGACTCTTTTACTACGAAGCCATGCTGTTGTAACACGTGCAGAATGTGGTTTGGCATTGTCTTGCTGAAATAAGCAGGGGCGTCCATGAAAAAGACGTTGCTTGGATGGCAGCCTATGTTTCTCCAAAGGCTGTATGTACCTTTCAGCATTAATGGTGCCTTCACAGATGTGTAAGATACCCATGTCATTGGCACTAACACAGCCCCATACCATCACAGATGCTGGCTTTTGAACTTTGCATCCGTCACAGTCCAGACGGTTATTTTCCTCTTTCGCCCGGAGGACACGACGTCCACAATTTCCAAAAACAATTTTAAATGTGGACTCGTCGGGCCACAGAACACTTTTCTACTTTGCATCAGTCCATCTAAGATGAGGTCGAGCCCAGAGAAGCCGGCGGCGTTTCTGGGTGTTGTTGATAAATGCCTTTTGCTTTGCATAGTAGAGTTTCAAGTTGCACTTACGGATGTAGCACCGAACAGGATTTACTGACATTGGTTTTCTGAAGTGTGGTGTTATCCTTTACACATTGATGAAGGTCACGGCATTCAATGTTGATTTTCGGCCTTGCCGCTTATATGGTGTGGTTTCTCCAGATTCTTTGAACCTTTTAATAATATTATGGACCGTAGATGATGAAATCCCTAAATTCCTTGCAATCATACGTTGAGGAACATTGTCCTTGAACTGTTCGACTATTTCCTCACGCACTTGTTCACATAGAGGTGAAGCTCGCCCCATCTTTGCTTGTGAATCACCTGTGGGATGTTCCAAACAGGTGTTTGATGAGTATTCCTCAACTTTCTCAGTCTTTTTTACCACCTTTCCCAGCTTTTTTGGAATGTAATTGCAGCCATAAAATTCTAAGTCTGTTTTTGAATATCCCATTTTATGCATACTCTATTGTGTAATTGTGATTAGCTGTAAATTACAGCTGTCATTGAGAATGTATTTCTACAGATTTGTGCCCAGTAATCATTGTCAGTAGACACTGAGAGGTATTTTTCCCATTTTCTGATTTGTAAGTGTACTGAATTAGTACTTGAGATTAATTTATATACTTTTGAAACGAATTTTTTGTTTTGTGGGAGTAGTTCTATTTTCTGAACAAAAATGGGTATTTCTAAAGTATTCACGTATGTTGAGAATCTTTTTAGGATTGTTGTTATAAATTTATAGTATTGAAGGAATTTACCATCTCTAATTTGAAATTCTTGGAATAAGCGTTCACGTGACATGAATGCATTATTTTTGAAAAAGTGATGTTGGTGGTCGATTCCACTTTGTTCCCATGTGCTGCAGTAAAAGGATATTTTGTTCATCTCAAAATCAGGATTGTGCCAGATTGGGGAGCAATGATATGGTGCTGACTGAGATAGTGTGGTTTCTAGACTTTTCCACCAAGCTGATAAAGTGGCTGCAAGAATCGGATTCTTCAAACAATTGTGGTGTTTGAGACTTGTGCTGATAAATGGGAAGTCTGAAAGTTTGGTGCCATTGCAGTCTATCTGCTCTAATTCCAGCCAAGATTGTTGTTCAACATTTGGATGTAACCATTTAATGAGGTACTGTATTTGGCTAGCTAAGTAATATTGGTTGAAGTTGGGTGCGTCAAGGCACCCTTCTGTTTTACCTTTCTGAAGGGTAGCTAGGCTGATTCTATTTTTCTCTCTGGCAGACTCTAGCATTTGGAACCATTTTAATGTGGCTTGGTATGGGATCATTGAAAATAAATAGTTAATTTGTGGTAATGTTTTGTTTTTACTGTAGCTATATGCCCTAAAAGTGAGATAGGTAGGCCGTTCCAACGTTTTAAGTCATCACAATGTTTTTTTCCATTAGAGGTACGTTTTGCTAATATATTATTGCCTAGATATTTGATATTCCTAGTCCAAATAGGAAAGTTTGGATTTTGGTCCATGAGATAGTCATTATAGGAAGTATTGTTGATTTTGACCAATTGATAGCATATTCTGATAATTGCGAAAATGTCTTAATGAGTTTCAAAACTGTTTGAAGTGATACCTTGGGTTCTTGTAAATAAAGAAGGATATCGTTTGTGTAACGGTTGAATTTTTTGTTCTGACACAGGAGTACAGATACCTTTAATATTAGTGTTCTGCCGTATTGCTATTGCCAGTGCTTCAATAAATTGTGCGTATACCAGAGGCGAAAGTGGGCATCCTTGTCTAGTTCCTCTTTGTAAAGAGAAACTTTGTGATGTGACCCCATTCGTGGTGACAGTTGCTTTGGGTGAGTTGTATAATGTTCTGATCCAGTGAATATATGATGAATATGAATATACTGTATATGTGATTATGTATAGCACTTTTCTGCCTTCAAGGTACTAAACGCCGTCTGTCATTGAGCTACTAATGACGCTGCATCAGGAGCAACTCGTGGTTCAGTGTCTTGTATAAGGACACTGTGGCATGACTACAGGGGCTCAGGATTGAACCCACAACATTTGGGTTGGGAGATAACCACTCTTGACACCTCCATCCATCCATCCATCCATACATACAAGCAAATACACTCAGATTCAAAGCACCAAGACTCAAGTGTATTGCTATTGTGGTTAACATCCTTTGTGACAATTACAAATTTGACTAAAATTACAAACTTAGATGCATGACTCGAATCAACTTCAACCAGTATTCCGTAAAAGATTGTCGTTTTGATCTCAGCGATTCCATTGTAGTTACACTGTCATAAGAGGATTGTTGGAGGGAACTGTTGTGCCTGAAGAAATCCCGTACTAGCACTTTGGTATCAGGAATCCTCACATCAAAATGTCATTCAAAGAGAATATTTGTATTTTTCTTCAAACTTTTTATTCATAATGTGGCTCATATTAGGCAGCACAGTGTCTGAGTGGTTAGCACATTCACCACACAGTTCTGTGATTGAGGGTTTGAATTCATCCTGTGTGGGGTTTGCGTGGGTTTTCTTCAGGTACTCCTGCTTCCTCCCACATTCTAAAAACGTATCTTTGGTGAATTGAAGGCTCTAAATTGTCCTTAGATGTGAATATCAGTGTGAATGGTTGTTTGTCTTTTTGTGGCCTGCGATTTGCTGGTAACCAGTCCATAGTGTACGCCGCCTCGCAAACAAAAGCTAACTGGGACAGGCTCACCCATGACCCAAGTGAAGACATTATACAGTAGCTAATGGATGGATGGATGCATGCCTCATAGTATCAAAATTGTGTATATTAATGGTGTTTGATATTCGCATCACATATTTGCCTGTGGCTTTACACTTTTTAACGGAAGCCTTGGCCATGTGTATTATTTTACACTCCCATGTGTAGGAGAAAGTTAATGGCTTTAACACTTAACAAAGTCATGCTCCACTTGCACTGGCAGTGCACGGCAAAGAATAGTAATTCAAACATGGCTGAATGGCCAAGAAAACACATTCAGCAAATACCCCAGACTTGAAGGATGCATGCACACAGTGCTTTTTTTTTTTTTGCTTGGGAGCACCACATGTAAAAATTATTTAACAGTAAACCATGCAAGTCGACTAAGTACAAGGGTTAAAATAAGATTGAGTTTGTGAGGAGTATAGAGGTAAATCACTGTGATACACATTTTAAATGAGCAAAGGAAAAAAAGCGGAGAAATATTTTTTTGACTAAGGATAAGATGATGTGCCCTGCTATTGGCTCCCTTGGCTGAATGAGGACAAGCACGATAGAAAATGAATGGATGAATGGAGAAGATGATGTACAGTTGATAGCTGGAGACACACGCACACACGCGAATGCACGCACGCACGCACATGACAGGCCCATATTGTTCATTAATTAACTTGGCTTGTGACTGTCCTCCAGCCATACATTTGGCAGTCTCTGAGCCAGGAATCTCACAAGGCAAACAAACACACTCTTGTCTCATTCAGGTCAGTTATGAGGATCATTACATGGTCACGCCATTTCTCTTAGCAAAAGAAACACAATCACTTTCAAAAATGTTCCCACGAAGACCGTATATCATCTATCGTGGCTGCCATGGGACCACACTGAAATGATTCAGCAGTTTCATGGAATACAACCTCCCTTCACCTAAAGGTTATGCAGCATACAAACAAATCACAGTAACCCTGTGGCTTCAGTAATGCTTTATTGTAAAGTGAAAATCTCTGCTGCAGAAATTTGCCCATTCTCAGCATCTATATGGTGTGATAGAATCAGTGTTAGTTCTTTTGCATTGCCTAATTCAATTCAGCTGGTGGTCTTACCTTGCAAGGGGCTGCTCCATTCAGACCTTCTGTAGAGAGGGGGAAGGGATGAAGGAAATGTAAAATCAAAGAGGAACCCTGATATTGAGCCTCAACCAGACTTTCTTTCTGGTCTGGCGACTCAATAGAAACATTAATGTGCTGTTGGGGCAGGGTTTGACCAGGCTATGGGATTTATCATGAAACTGAAATGTGTGTTTGCACACAGGGAGGTCACAGTTTTTCACATGCACAAGAAGGTGGAGTGAGTTTCCTGAGACAAATGTGATCAGATGTGGATCATTTCCCTGGTCGGTCATGGTCAGTTATGCATATATGTGGTCTCTGGGAATCGCTCCTCACAAAGACCAATTGTGAGGACTTTGGAACCCTGCTTTTTATTACATTTTACAATAACTACTTTGGGTCATGCTTCGTACAAAAAGTGGCTTCAAAAGAACACAGCAGTGGAGGAGGATGCAGTGGTTGTTGAGGGGTACCACTAACTCAAAAAAGGAGGAGTTTAACACAAGGGTACATCCTTTTTAACCACTGATCTTTTTGGTTGTGTCTGTGTTTACTCACGAATCAGTTTTGGAACCTTAATGTCTATAAAATATTTACATGGAATATATAAAACTATCCATCCATCATCCATTTTCTGAACCGCTTATCCTCACTAGGGTCGCAGGCGTCCTGGCACCTAGCTAACTCTGGGCGAGAGGCGGGGTACACCCTGAACTGGTTGCCGGCCAATCGCAGGGCACATAGAAACAAACAACCATTTGCACTCAGATTCACACCTACGGGCAATTTAGAGTCTTCAATTAACCTACGATGCATGTTTTTGGGATATGGAAGCAAACCGGAGTACCCGGAGAAAATCCACGCATCCAAACTGTACACAGGCGAGGCCGGATCAGAACTGTAGCGCAGATGTGCTAACCAGTCGTCCACCGTACCGCCTATAAAAACTATAACAATGAAATATATTAACAACCATTGACAATATACAGTTATTACAAACCATAGTATCATATACAGTACATCATAATTAACTCTTTACTTAAGAAATAAAAAAGCTGTACATTCATTACAAAACAAACAAAAAAGTTCCAAAGCAGACACCAACATAATAAAACACAATAACAACAAATTAGGGCTACAGCATTTTAGATTAACCACAATTTATCATTTTTGAAATTAGTATAAACTAATATAGTAAAGGCGGCACGGTGGCCGACTGGCTAGAGCGTCAGCCTCACAGTTCTGAGGACCCGGGTTCAATCCCCGGCAAGGCCTGTGTGGAGTTTGCATGTTCACCCCGTGCCTGCGTGGGTTTTCTCCGGGCACTCCTCCCACATCCCAAAAACATGCATAAATTGGAGACTAAATTGCCCGTAGCCATGACTGTGAGTGCGAATGGTTGTTTGTTCCTATGTGCCCTGCGATTGGCTGGCAACCAGTTCAGGGTGTACCCCGCCTCCTGCCCGATGACAGCTGGGATTGGCTCCAGCACGCCCGCGACACTAGTGAGGAAAAGCGGCTCAGAAAATGAATGAATGAATAATATAGTAAAGATGAAATAATTATCAAATGATCATGTTTTCCTCTCTGAAATATGTTGTGGTGAGGCAAGAGGTTTTATTTTTCAGTCAGTTCAAAAAGCAAAATCCACATCAACTCAAACAGTAAATCTGATGTGCAGTTTTTTTAAAAGACTATTTTGATCTTTGTCTGGTTTATATTTATCTTAACTCTTTGCTATTTGTGGAGTAACAACCACAGATTTTAGCAGGATCTGCAGATTTTAGCAGAATCTGCTAAAAACCAAACATGACATTTTATATCATAGAACCATTTTCTGTTTCTCTGCCTCCTTCCTTCTTATCCTCTCCAACCATTGATGCGTAGGCTTTCACATTAGGACAGAAAACCTTGGTATGAAACTGTTACTGCTGTGCTCAGCCTCAGCCATGCGGTAACCTAAATACCCAGATTTAAAAAAAATTTTTTCCAGGTTTTGGACCCCACAATACTCCAATAACCGCTTTGGTGTTGGTGCTGGGGACTCAGAGATATAGCATTACATTTCTTCTATTACACCAAGTCTGCTTAAATCAAGGGTGTCAAACTGACTGATAAAAAGAGTCCTTTGAATGTACTTAATTTGAACGTACATCGGTTGCATGTGATTAAAATGTGTTAAAATTACATGATTTACCCCTCTTCTCCCCCCCAAAAATCTAATTTTAACACATTTTAATCATGTGCAACCAATGTACATGTTCAAATTAAGAACATTCAAAGGACTCTTTTTTTCAGTGCATGTGCTGGAGTTACGAAACGATTGTGAGGGCAATAGGTGGCATAAACGATCGCCTCGATCAATTAAGAGGTGTCCTCACAAATATCAGTGGTTCATTAAATACACTGGTTAACAAATGAATTCTGAGTCCTTGCCTCAATTACATTGTTGAAATCAAATGTTGCCGGGCATTAATTGTTCATCAGTGCTAATTTTTCATGTGTCTCTGATGTACAGTTTTATGATAACAGTTTCCCAGCATCACCTCTAAGTGTCGCCAAAGCACCAAAAGCTATAGAAACATTCGTACGGCAGCCATGAAGTTGGCGTGAGGCACCGCACATTTCCACGGTCATTTCCCTCTTGATACATCTGACGTACGCCACGTTTCTGTACCTTTTGTACATGAGGCCCCAGGAGAAGCTCATCCATGCTTTTATCTCAAGTAGACTTGACTATTGTAATGGTCTTCTGACTGGACTCCCTAAAAAGAGCATTAAACAGCTGCACCCCATTCAGAATACTGCATCTCGAGTTCTAACCAGAACAAAGAGGTCAGAGCATATTACTCCAATTCTAAAGTATTTACCCTGGCTTCCAGTAAGCTTTAGAATAGATTTCAATGTTCTGCTACTGGTCTATAAATCACAAAATAGTTTAGGTCCTGAATACATGAATGAAATGCTAATGGAATATAAACCCAGTAGGGCTCTGAGATCGCCAGACTCAGGTCAAATAGTAGATCACAGAGTCCAAAGCAAACATGGTGAAGCAGCATTTAGCTATTATGCTGCACACAAATGGAATAAGTTGCCAACAGAAGTGACGTCAGCCCCAAGTGTGAATGTTTTTATGTCCAGCTTAAATCCTCTTCTTTTTTCCCATGATTTTTAGAGCTTTTCCACTTTGAAATTATATTTCTTGCACTGTACGCTGTTTTAATTGTATTGTATTCTCTTTGTTTTAACTGTTTATAAGCTGTTCATTTTTCTTTGTTTTAAAATGCTTTTAATCATGTAAAGCACATTGTGTTACCTTGTGTATGAAATGCACTATATAAATACATTTCCTTTGCTTTGCTTTGCTTTGCTATATTAAATTATCACGTTCATTTCTAAAAGGGATCCCACAAGGGCCCATCCAACGGCAGCAATGCTTCACCTTTTCAATAAGATATAAAATTATTGACTGGGTTTCAGCAAGAAAGAAAAACTTAGTGCCCAAAACCATGAAATTATGAAATGATTAGCTGTCCCCATTCTTTTAAAAAAAGCGAAGAGAAAATAATTACAATGAGCATGATGTTGATGTTGTTTTTCCATCACCCAGTGACAAAAAAGAAGTTTACCTGGGTGATGAAAACTCCCTGAGCCTCACCTTCAATGCCAGAAACGAAGGAGAAGGCGGTGCCTACGAGGCTGAGCTCTACGTACTGCTTCCCAAAGAGGCTGACTACAGTGGGATCACTCGCAACAATGAGGTGAGAAAGACACTTCGGTAACTAAGTGTTGAATCTACATCACTTTGTGGCAGAGTCCGCATGTTTGGTCAACCTAGAATAGATGAAATTCAACTCTAACTTTGCAATTTAATGCAATGTGGTCATTATGGCATCTTTAACAACAAATACAGTTTATAAATATAAGGAGGAGACATAAAGAAAAGTGAAAAAGTCAGAATACAGGAATAATTATGTCTCAAGAACTCATCACTGTTGTTATATTTTTGGTTGTTTTTACCTTAAAAAAAAACTGTGGTGTTTCAGTGTTACGTACTTTTAAGTAGTGCCGATTATATTAAGAACATTCAGATAAGTATATTTGTGGATGATTATACTGCATTGAGTAATTCATTATTTTATGTAACTCCTTGTACTTCTTTTATGCACTGTCTTGTGTTTCTTTCGTTCTTTTACACTAAACATTCAGTTTCCTGTTTGTCTTCCAGAGTCTGACTCAGCTAACATGCAGCTACGAGGCAGAAAACGAGACGTGCTTCCTCAAATGCGATCTGGGAAACCCCATGAAACCTGGCACGAGTGTAAGAACTGATGTCGTCCACACAATGTCTTTCAGCATATTCTACATTTTTTTCTTTCACAACAATTAAGTTAAAAAAAAGTTGTTCTTCTCCAACATACAGCAGAGAGAACTCACACTGTATACTGTTGTGACATAACATACTTCAAACTTTCATCTGCATAGGATATTTAAAAAAGAAAGAAAGAAGAAAGAATAGAAAGAATAGAATAAAAAAAAAACAGGAAAAAGAGCCAGTCTCCTTTCATGATTGGGTGCACGCTGTTAAAGATGCATTTGTTTCTAAATACATTATACATGTTTAAAGATAATTGCTGAAAACGTGTAAAGACTGAGAACAATGAAGTATTGAATTGTGGAGGTAAATTAAATTAAACAGCATTAAACAGTTTTTCCGCATTTCAGTTTTCTTTTTTTTTTTTTGGGACGTGGCACCCTGTAAAAGACGCCTTCTCTCGTGTCACCGGCTATCCGGCGCAATTGCGAGTTACATGCCGAACGAGGGAGCCCCGGAAGTCTGTTAGCTTGCAAGCTTGCCATTGGCTAGCACCACTCGTCTTGGTGACTTGGTGGGATATATTCCAGCCACGAGAGGCTTTAAGTGGCTATATTTTTGTAGCTAATACATGTAGGAATGTGTATGCATCAATTGTTCGACGAAGTACAGTAGTATCCATTTTTTGGCAGGTCGTGGTTTCATGCATTCTTGCTTTTCACTTTATAGGGACTTTAAGGAAGTGTAAAACAGTTTCTGGTGCCTGGTAATGAACTAATGCAACATATGAAAGTGAAAAGCATCCATTTTTTAAACTGTGTGTCATTTTTGCTTAGGCCTAATCACATACATTTCTTTCCTAGTTTTGGGCAGGTCTCCGGTTCACTGTTCCCAGACTCACAGACACACATAACACTATCCAATTTGAGCTCCAATTGAGAAGGTAGGTGCCTTTTTCAAGATTGACCTCCATCTTGATTTTGATCAACATGGTGGTAAAACTCCAATTAGTTCAAATTCCTAAATATTGTTTTCCCCACCCTTAGGAACCAAAATTAAAAGTTAAATAATCAGTTCAAGCCTCCATCTATCTCCGTCTCAACTACTTTTAGCTGTCATACAATCCGCTATATACGGAATGTCATGTGACCAACGCAGAACACAGGATAGCAAACTTCCTGTTAGTGATGGGCGATACCAGACAATTTTGATTCGATACAATACTAATTACTATTTGGGCATTTTTTTTCCGATGCCAATTCCGATACTTTTTTTTTTAACCCAATAATAATAATAAAAAAAAAAAAAAACTCAGCTTTAGCCATTTACTTATATGACATAAATAATATTATCTATCTGCTATCTGCGTCATGCATGTCAAGCCTCTTCATCATATTGCTAAAATGGCATCGAGCATGATGCCCCTCTCTCTATTCACACACACGCACGCATGCATGCACATGCACACACTTTATTTAAATAATATATAGTGTGTGGAAAGGTTTAAAAGAGACTATAGTGTCCATTACGACTTATGTTAAAATTGTCTGTATTTTGGAACGGTCACAAGCACATTCCTCATACCTGGGTACACGCTGCCTTGACTAAAACCTTCCAGAAGAAACCTCTGTTTGGGTGCAGATGGTGCAGTTGATGGTGCAGTTGATGCTGCCTTCTCCACTTTCTCACTTTTTATGTCATGAGCCTCTGGATGTGCAGTCTTGAGATATTAGCACAAAAGCTTCTATGTAGTAAGTTATCCTAAGAATCGTACAAGTGATACATGCACTTTTTTCATTTATTATTTAGTATCGATACTTTATGGGCGTAACCAAGACCCAAATGATACTCGTGAGAGTATCGATATATTGATACCACGGAATCGATACACTCGTCACTTGTATGAAAAGCTAACGAGCATAGTAACTATGATTGATGACATGAATGTTGAAGATGAACTTGCTAAAATTTGGTTTTCTTTATGGTCAGTGTCTTCGGACAAAAGTTAAAAACATGTACATCGTTTATTTATAAAACACAAACAAAGCCTAAACACCGCCTGTTGTCATCTTTGGTGGGTCTGTGGCGACATCTTGTGCTTAAAAAAGACATTGTAGACATTTAAAGTTCCTTTGGGTGCTTTGAAACGGTCCCCTTTCTCATTCACCCGATTGAGGAGGAAGTGCTTTTTCCTGGTTTGCTGAATGTGGAAGTAGGTTGGTCAGATACCGGATCATACATAGAAGTTAACCACTGTGTGATGAAACATGTAAAGCTAAAATCAGGGGGGGGGGCCTCTTGCACAGTGTGCTTGCCACTGGTACAGCCAGTTTGCGTTTGCACAATTTGGCTAAATGCTGAACCTGGTCCTTGTTCTGGGCCCACCAAAACTGCATGGTTTGAATTTGTGGTGTTTCAAATAATCACGAACCTCTTAGTTAGAGGTGGAATAATACACTACTTTCCTTCCACTTTGATAGCGTGGGTTGAAAAATTGTTCTGCTCGAGCTTGGCTTTTTTCCCCTTCACTGGTTCTTCCGTACTTACCAAAGCTGCACATTTCGAAATACAACAAAATTTAAATCAATTAAGGTGATGGACATTTCATTCAGTTCACTTATCTTATTAAATAAGTGATTAGCGACTAGTTGATGTCACACTCTAAACATCATTGTGGAGTCGTAAAGTCGGCAAATCGTTGCCATTGCAATTATTATTGCATTCCAACAGCTTATTCCCTCTTGCGATCAACTTCTTAAACACCTAACCTATAATTCCATTACAACAAGCTGGACATTTTTTGACTTGAGTTCGTTGTCACATTTCTGTGGGGCCAATTATGTATTACTCGTGCACTCACTGTAGTTGTCTCGCCATGCTGCACTATTTGCATATACTGGCCACTCATGCCAGAGTAGCATCTGCTCCATTTGCACACTGATTGAGGAGTATCTGTAACATTTGCACAACCAACATTCTCCCAGATGATCGCACTACTCGTCACTTTAAACCGCATACATTCCTTGAAGTCTCAGCGCCCTTTGCACAATGATCATTGCAACGGACTATTGCAATATTAGTCATTCGAACTGCTCTAAGTGCTAGAGGACTCTGCATCTTTTTGCACAATTGTTTTTTGTCAATGTCTTTATGTCCCCAAAGTGTTCTGTAAATTGACTGTCTGTTGTATTAGAGCGGCTCCAACTACCGGAGACAAATTCCTTGTGTGTTTTGGACATACTTGGCAAATAAAGATGATTCTGATTCTGATTCTGATTCTGATAAATGCACATTTCTGTGCTTTACTTCTAGAAATATACTGTTTGCAATCAATTCCATTACTCAAAGCATCACAAGAATTATTGCATATTCATTATCCATATTGTAATCAGTTACTCTTATATGATCTGTCCAGAGTGAGTGAATTGCCAATGTTCTGTTGTGAGTTAGTTGCATCCCACCAGGATACATTACATTGATAGCCATTTGTTCACTGCAATTAATATATCTTAATCCCTGAAATGTTCCTCTGCTTATGTGTCTTGTAGTAAAAATGCAAATAACTCAGAGAGTGAAGTAGTTGTGTTCGAGTTGGAGGTAGCTGCGATGGCTAATATCATTCTGCAGGGGTGAGACAAGTGATTATTTTATACCCTCATCATGCATCATGCATTCATTCTTCCTCTGGACTGCCACTGAACTTTTACATCATTTGTTTCAGTGTTTCTCGGCCAGACAAAATCTTCCTCCCTCCCCCCAACTGGGGTGTTAGTCACAGTCTGACAGATGAGCAGGACATCGGCCCTGAGCTTCAACAGGTCTATGAAGTACGCCACAATTTCCAGCCTCTTCTCACAAAAAAATTGGCAGAATTTTATCCCAAAAGTAATGCATTGTAATAAGTACAAAACAAAATTATTTCTGGTCTTATTTTAAAATGTTTTGTTTTCAAGTCTATGATCCATTCAGAAAAATAGCCCAACACACAGATATACTGCTGTAACATCCAATTCTTCATGTAATGTGCTAAACGCCTGATACAATTTTCTACTAATCACTAAGGAAATGCTATTTTTCATAAAGCATTTTTGGCCTAGTACACTCCTCTGCCAAAGTATTGGAACAATGGGGAAAATGCCTTTTTAATTTTTTATTTATTTATTTATTTTTTGCTGGAGACAAACATTTGGTTTTGACATCAAAAGAGGAATATGGGACAAGAGATCATCATTTAAGATTTTATAATCAGGTATTTTTCATCTGGATCCGATGCTCAATTTATAAGACTGCCTTATTTGGAACAAAACACAAATTTTTTTTTCAGCAAAAGTCTTGGAACAGTTAGATATAAAATAGATTAAGGTTATAGGCCAACTTAATATTTTATAACATCACCAAACTTGCATTCTTTCTTTGTGATGCTTCAGTTGTTTGTTATTGGTTTACTCCTTCAGTCTCCTCTTAAGCAGGTGAAATGCATGCTCTATCGGGTTTAAATCTAGAGAAACCTGCTAAAACCTTCCACTTCTTGCCACTGAATAACCTCTTTATTGTTTAAAAAAAAGCCAATGCCATGCCATTACTAGATTATGCTTTTCTTTGTATCACTTTGGTAAAGGTTTATATTTGTCTCTTCAGTCCATAATCATTTATTCCAGATTTTTTTCAGATGGGCTCTTGTAGCACTTGTCGAAATACGGCATACGTCCGGATTGTGGGCGTGTGTAAAACATAGATATTGTAACAACGTGGTTATTTTTCTCTATGGTGTAAAACACCCAATAATGCCTTCACATGAAAACGGTCAAAGCCAGTAAAAACTTTGGGGAACGGTGCTAAAAAAAAATATTTTATATTGTGCATTATTTGTTTATTCACCCGTATTTATTTATTTCAAGGAGAGCCACTTTGAATGTATCAACTAATTTTCAAGAGGGTCCTTTCAACACATAGAGATAATCACCAATATATAAAATAATAATTTAAGGTAAATAAAAATCTTTACGCACACACACACACAGAGAAAAATGACACACAATGTTCCCCGAAGCTTAGCCTCTTGCCAACCAGGCAATATTTTACGATATGAATGTACATGTATATAAAAATATAATACACGCAAATACAGTAGTGCACAACATCAAGGCACAAGAATGGAATGTCAGTGCTAAGTAAATATTTTAATATTTTTGGTAATGGATTTATTATTACCCCTCCTTGAGCCGTCACCTTATCGTGGTGGAGGGGTTTGTGTGTCCCAATGATCCTAGGAGCTGAGTTGTCTGGTGCTTTATGCCCCTGACAGGGTCACCCATGGCAAACAGGTCCTAGGTGAGGGACCAGACAAAGCACGGCTCCAAAAACCTATATGACGAGTACAATAAATGATAAATTCATAAAAATGAATATTCATATAAATCATCATTCATATAAATGAAATAAATTCAGGTCTCCCTTGCCCGGACATGGGTCACCGGGGCCCCCCTCTGGAGCCAGGCCCGGAGGTGTGGCTCGAAGGCGAGCACCTGGTGGCCAGGCCTGCACCCATGGGGCCTGGCCGGGCACAGTCCGAAAGGGTAACGTGGGTCTCCCTTCCTATGGGCTCATCACCTGTGGGAGGGGCCATAGGGGTCGGGTGCAGTGCGAGCTGGGCGGTGGCCAAAGGCAGGGACCTTGGCGGTCCGATCCCCGGCTACAGAAGCTGGCTCTAGGGACGTGGAATGTCACCTCTCTGGCAGGGAAGGAGCCCGAGCTGGTGTGTGAGGTCGAGAAGTTCCAACTAGATATAGTCGGACTCGCCTCCAAGCACAGCTTGGTCTCTGGTACCAGTCCTCTCGAGAGGGTAGCCTCCCTCCGCCTTCGGGTGGGGGGAGGGGTCCTGACTGTTTTTTTTCTGCCTATGCACCAAACAGCAGTTCAGAGTACCCACCCATTTTGGAGTCCTTGGAGGGGGTGCTGGAGAGCGCTCCCGCAGGGGGCTCCATCTTTCTGCTTGGGGGACTTCAATGCTCACGTGGGCAATGACAGTGAGACCTGGAAGGGCGTGATTGGGAGGAACGCCCCCCCCCCCGATCACAACCCGAGCGTTGTTCTGTTATTGGACTTCTGTGCTCATCACGGATTGTCTATAGCGAACACCATGTTCAAGCATAAGGGTGTCCACACGTGCACCAGGTCGCAGTTCGATGATCGACTTTGTGGTCGACTTTGTGGTCGTGTCATCGGACTTGCGGCCGCATGTCTTGGACACTCGGGTAAAGAGAGCGGCGGAGCTGTCAACTGATCACCACCTGGTGGTGAGTTGGCTCCGATGGTGGGGGAAGATGCCGGTCCGACATGGCAGGCCCAAACGTATTGTGAGGGTCTGCTGGGAACGTCTGGTGGAATCCCCTGTCAGAAAGACTTTCAACTCCCACCTCCGACAGAACTTTGCTCATGTTCCGGGGGGGGCGGGGGACATCGAGTCCTATTGGACCAGGTTCTGCGCCTCCATTGCTGAGGCAGCCGACCGGAGCTGTGGTTGGTGCCTGTCGTGGCGGCAATCCCCGAACCTGTTGGTGGAAACCAACGGTGAGGGATGCCGTCAAGCTGAAGAAGGAGTCCTTTCGGGCCTTTTTGGCATGTGGGACTCCTGAGGCAGCTGATGGGTACCGGCTGGTCAACCGGAATGCAGCTTTGATGGTCGTTGAAGCAAAAACTCGGGTATGGGAGGAGTTCGGTGAGGCCATGGAGAAAGACTTCCGGACGACTTTGAAGAAATTCTTGTCCACCATTCGGCGTCTCAGGAGGGGGAAGCAGTGCACCATCAACACTGTGTATAGTGGGGATGAGGCGCTGCTGACCTCGACCCGGGACGTTGTGAGCCGGTGGGGAGAATACTTCGAAGACCTCCTCAATTCCACCGACACGCCTTCCCATGAGGGAGCAGAGTCTGGGTTCTCTGAGGCGGGCTCTCCTATCTCTGGGATTGAGGTCACCGAGGTGGTTAAAAAGCTCCTCGGTGGCAAGGCCCCGGGGGCGGATGAGATTCGCCTGGAGTTCCTCAAGGCTCTGGATGTTGTAGGGCTGTCCTGGTTGACACGCCTCTGCAACATCGCATGAACACCGGGGACAGTGCCTCTGGATTGGCCGACTGGGGTGGTGGTCCCCCTTTTTAAGAAGGGGGACCGGAGGGTGTGTTCCAACTACAGGGGGATCACACTCCTCAGCCTCCCTGGTAAGGTCAACGTCGGGAAGTTGAATCTCAGATTCAGGAGGAGCAGTGTGATTTTCGTCCTGGCCGTGGAACAGTGGACCAGCTCTACACCCTTGGGAGGGTCCTCGAGGGTGTATGGGAGTTCGCCCAACCAGTCTACATGTGTTTTGTGGACTTGGAGAAGGCGTTTGACCGTGTCCCTCGGGGGGTCCTGTGGGGGGTGCTTCGGGAGTATGGGGTACCGAACCCCCTGATACGGGCTATTCGGTCCCTGTACGACCGGAATCAGAGTTTGGTCCGCATATCCGGCAGTAAGTGGGACTCGTTTCCGGTGAGAGTTGGACTCCGCCAAGGCTGCCCTTTGTCACCGATTCTGTTCATAACTTTTATGGACAGAATTTCTAGGCGCAGCCGAGGCATAGAGGGGGTCCGGTTTGGTGGCCTCAGTATTGCATCTCTGCTTTTTGCTGATGATGTGGTTCTGTTGGCTTTATCAAGCCGTGACCTCCAACTCTCACTGGAGCAGTTCGCAGCCGAGTGTGAAGTGGCTTGGATGAGAATCAGCACCTCCAAATCTGAGACCATGGTCCTCAGTCGGAAAAGGGGGGCGTGCCCTCTCCAGGTCGGGGATGAGATCCTGCCCCAAGTGGAGGAGTTTAAGTATCTTGGGGTCTTGTTCACGAGTGAGGGAAGAATGGAACGGGATATTGACAGGCGGACCGGTGCAGCGTCTGCAGTGATGCAGACTTTGTATCGATCCGTTGTGGTAAAGAAGGAGCTAAGCCGAAAGGCGAAGCTCTCGATTTACCGGTCGATCTACGTTCCTACCCTCACCTATGGTCACGAGCTCTGGGTCGTGACCGAAAGAACAAGATCCAGGATACAAGCGGGCGAAATTAGTTTCCTCTGCACTGTGTCTCTCCCTTAGAGATAGGGTGAGAAGCTCAGTCATCCGGGAGGATCTCAGAGTAGAGCCGCTGCTCCTTCACATCGAGAGGAGCCAGATGAGGTGGCTGGGGCATCTGATTCGGAAGCCTCCCGGACGCCTCCCTGGTGAGGTGTTCCGGGCACATGCCACTAGGAGGAGACCCTGGGGATGACCCAGGACACGCTGGAGAGAACTTTAACTACGTCCTTCGGCTGGCCTGGGAACACCTCAGGATACCCCAGAAGAGCTGGATGAAGTGGCTGGGGAGAGGGAAGTCTGGGTGTCCCTGCTAAAGCTACTGCCCCCACGACCCGACCTCGGATAAGCGGTAGAAAATGGATGGATGGATGGATTTATTATTAATTTGTGCTATTGCAATGCCTTTATTGAAGTGAGATGACTCCAGAGTCATCGCCATGAATGCGCTTGTACAAATAATTTCTTAAAGGGGCTGAAATAATACTGTATAAAGACATTAATATGAACTAATCACAAAACCTTAATGTATTATATCATGAATATACAGGGGCAGTACAGGTTCTGACAGGGCCACCACAACTTGAAGAAGATGGATGTAATAGGGCAAATCAGGGCAACAAAACGCACCTGTTAGTCATACGCTTTTGTTCAAATGAAAAATGGCAGGGTTCAAACAATAGGCACTGTCAGATCCCAATTTAAATGTCTCAAAATCAAAGCTAAAATGTTGATCTCTTGTCTTATTTTTACGTTTTCAGTCTCTAGCCAAAATGTAATAAAGTGACCTCTCCTTTCTACTACTTTCAGAGGGGAGCTAGGCTAATCTGAATCTGAAACCTTAGAGATGGTAATAATGATCTTTTACTGTAGTCACATGCAGACAGGTTCAAACTGACTTTCTCACTCTCAGTTTGTCAACAATGGCCCCAGTACTGTGAGTCAGTCCACATTAGAGGTGAGATGTCCTCTCAGGGCTCAAGGCCACGACCTGCTCTACCCTGTCGACGTGGTTACTGAGGGGCCACTCAGATGCTCCTCCAAACATGTCCTGAATTCTCTGAAACTCAAGGTCAGGAATGGCAAGACTACTGTAATAAATGTATACTTCGGACTTGAACTACTGTATACTGTATGTTCAGTAGTCCTTTCCTATGTCTGCTAATGACTCTTCATGTATTCATGCACACAGCTTCAGTCTCCAGCTTCAAGAAGTCCCTCAACTCTGAAGTCCAGCATGGAGCATCATATCCAGAAGAGGGAGGCCAAAGGTCCCATGATTGGACAAGGAAACTTGGTGATTAAAAATTTTATTACTTGTGTAACCCTTAAAAATAAGAGTGGGGAAACCTTTTCCTATCTGTGGTCATTTCATTTACCACAAGTTTTCCAAGGGATGTATAAAATATTTGACAGTAAGACAAATTATCAAGACATTGGGCTCTATTTGGCCGGTGTGGCAACAGGCAACGTTTGAGCTGGTGATAACTGCGGGTGACTTCTGTCATCCACCATACATGTTCAATGTGCTCGTGTTTCTATCTGCCATTGCTCCAG